>NW_019154123.1:21608677-21650272 GCF_002288905.1 Enhydra lutris kenyoni
TAACAAAATCAAAGAAACACACAGACAATAATACAATAATAGTAGGGGACTTTAACACTCCCCTCACTGAAATGGACAGATCATCCAAGCAAAAGATCAGCAAGGAAATAAAGGCCTTAAATGAAAATATGCAGGGACTGATCCCAATCTTTTGGTACCAGTTGAGACCTGATTTGTGACCCAGGTTGTGATCTTTTCCTGAGACTGTTCCATGTCCAGTAGAGAAGAATGTGTATTCTGTTGTTTGGGATGGAATGTTCTGAATATATCTGTGGTGTCCATCTGATTCAGTGTGTCATTTAAAGCCTTTATTTCCTTGTTGACCTTTTGCTTGGATGATCTGTTCATTTCAGTGAGGGGGTGTTAAAGTCCCCTACTATTATTGTATTATTGCCGATGTGTTTCTTTGATTTTGTTATTAAATGGTTTATATAGTTGTCTGCTCCCATGTTAGGGGCATAGATATTTAAAATTGTTAGATCTTCTCGTTGGACAGACCCTTTGCGTATGATATAGTGTCATTCCTCATCTCTTATTATAGTCTTTGGCTTAAAATCTAATTCATCTAATATAAAGATTGCCACCCCAGCTTTCTTTTGATGTCCATTAGCATTGTAAATTGTTTTCTACCCCCTCACTTTAAATCTGGTGGTGTGTTTTGGTCTAAAATGAGGTTCTTTTCGACAGCATATTGATAGGTTTTGTTTTTTATCCATTCTGATACCCTGTGTCTTTTGATTGGGTCATTAACTCATTTATATTCAGGGTAACTATTGAAAGATATGAATTTAGTGCCATTATATTGCCTGTAAGGTGACTGTTACTGTATATTGTCTCTGTTCCTTTCTGGTCTACTACTTTTAGGCCCTCTCTTTGCTTAGAGGACCCTTTCAGTATTTCCTGTAGGGCTCGTTTGGTGTTTGCAAATTCTTTTAGTTTTTGTTTGTCCTGGAAGCTTTTTATCTCTCCTTCTATTTTCAATGATAGCCTAGCTGGATATAGTATTCTTGGCTGCATGTTTTTCTCATTTAGTGCTCTGAATTTATCATGCCAGTTCTTCCTGGCCTGCCAGGTCTCTGTGGATAAGTCTGCTGCCAATCTAATATTTCTTCTATTGTATGTTACAGACTTCTTATCCTGAATGCTTTCAGGATTTTCTCTTTGTCACTAAGACTAGTAAGATTTACTATTAGATGACGGGGTGTGGACCTCTTTTTATTGATTTTGGCAGGGGTTCTCTGTGCCTCCTGGAGTTTGATGCTTGTTCCCTTTGCCATATTAGGGAAATTCTCTACTATAAATTGCTCCAATATACCTCTGCCCCCCTCTCTCTTCTTTTTCTGGAATCCCAATTATTCTATGTTGTTTTTTCTGATGGTATAACTTATTTCTCAAATTCTCCTCTTGTGGTCCAGTAGTTGTCTCTCTTTCGCTTAGCTTCTTTATTCTCCATCATTTGGTCTTCTATATCACTAATTCTCTCTTCTGCCTTATTTATCCTGGCAGTAAGAGCCTCCATTTTTCATTGCAGTTCATTAATAGCTTTTTTGCTTTTATCTTGGTTAGATTTTAGTTCTTTTATTTCCCCAGAAAGGGATTTTATTTCTCCAGAAAGGGTTTCTCTAATATCTTCCTTGCCTTTTTTGAGCCCAGCTAGCACCTTGAGAATTGTCGTTCTGAACTCTAGTTCTGACATATTACCAATGTCCATATTGATTAGGTCCATAGCCATCAGTACTGTCTCTTCTTCTTTTTTTTGTGGTGAGTTTTTCCGCCTTGTGATTTTATCCAGATAAGAATATAGGAAGAAGAGAATAAAATACTAAAAGGGTGGCAAATATCCCAGAAAAATGTACACTAACCAAATCAGAAGAGATCCAAAACCTGGGGGAGAAGAAAGGCAGAATAAAGAAATAAAACTAATATATATATATATATATATATATATATATATATATATATATATATTGGACTGATGAATAGAACAGAGCCACCCAGTTGAATTTGGGTGTATTTTGGTCTCTCAAAGGAAACTACCACCTAAAATTTATTTTTTTAATTTATTTTTTAAATTTTTTTTTATTTTCAGCATAACAGTATTCATTGTTTTTGTACCACACTCAGTGCTCCATGCAATCCGTGCCCTCTCTAATACCCACCTGGTTCCCCCAACCTCCCACCTCCCGCCCCTTTAAAGAAAGAAAACCTTATATATATATAAAATAAGGGTAAACACGATGAAAGGATGGAATATGACTGTAAAGATGAAATTTAAAAATTCTAGAAAGGAATTCATCATGAAGTTGATGATCAATTCCTTTTTTTAGAATGGTCAAATAATCCTTAACAAAGCAGGAAAAAATATACAGTGGAAAAAAGACAGTCTCTTTAATAAATGGTGCTGGGAAAATGGGGACAGCTATGTGTAGAAGAATGAAATGCAACCATTCCCTTACACCATACACAAAGTTAAACACGAAATGGATAAAGGTCCTCAACATGAGGCAGAAATCCATCAGAATCCTAGAGTAGAACATAGGCAGTAACCTCTTTGACATTGCCTGCAGGAACTTCTTTCAAGATATGTCTCCAAAGGCAAAGGAAACAAAAGCGAAAATGAACTTTTGGGACTTCATCGAGATCAAAAGCTTTTGCACAGCAAAGGAAACTGTCAATAATACAAAGAAGCAACCCACAGAATGGGAGAAGATATTCACAAATGACAGTACAGACAAAGGGCTGATATCCAGGATCTATAAAAAACTCCTCAAACTCAACACACCCAAAACAGATAATCATGTCAAAAAATGGGCAGAAGACATGAACAGACACTTCTCCAATGAAGACATAGAAATGGCTAACAGACACATGAAAAAATGTTCATCATCACTAGCCATCAGGGAGATTCAAATCAAAACCACATTGAGTTACCACCTTACACCAGTTAGAATGGTCAATTAACAAGACAGTAAACAACATGTGGTGGAGAGGATGTGGAGAAAGGGGAAAACTTTACACTGTTGGTGTGAATGCAAGTTGGTGCAGTGACTTTGGAACACAGTGTGGAGATTCCTTAAGAAATGAAAAATAGAGCTTCCCTATGACCCTGCAATTGCAGTATTGGGTATTTATCCCAAGATACAGATGTAGTGAAAAGAAGGGCCATCTGTACCCCAATGTTTATCGCAGCAATGTCCACAGTTGCCAAACTGTGGAAAGAACCAAGATGACCTTCAATGGATGAAAGGATGAAGAAGATATGGTCCATATATACTATGGAATATTATGTCTCTATCAGAAGGGATGAATACCCAACTTTTGTATCAACATGGACAGGAGTGGAGGAGACTATGCTGAGTGAAATAAGTCAAATAGAGAGAGTCAATTATCATATGGTTTCACTTATTTGTGAAGCATAAGGAATAACATGGAGGACATGGGCAGATGGAGAGGAGAAGTGAGTTGAGGGAAATTGGCAGGGGATATGAACCATGAGAGACTGTGGACTCTGAGAAACAAACAGGGTTTGGGTGGGGGGTGGGAGGTTGGGTAAGCCTGGTGGTGAGTATTGTGGAGGGCACCTTTTGCATGGAGCGCTGGGTGTGGTGCATAAAGAATGAATTCTGGAACACTGAAAATAAAAAAAAAATAAAAATAAAGGAATTGATATGATAAGTTGGTTGGAAAAGGCAAAAAAAAAAAAAAAAAAAAAAAGAAGGGAATATGTCCAGGCTGGAGAGTAGAACAAAGTCATGCGCTAGATTAGGGTGTATTTTGATATATTAGAAGAAATTTTATCCCAAAATTTTTTAGAAAAAAAAAACCCCTGTATGTATATAAAAAATAAGGTTAAATACAATGAAGGGATAAAATATGATTATAACAATGAAGGTTTAAAATCTATCTATCTATCTATCTATCTTAAAGGTATTGTTAACATAAACTAGTTAAAGAACATTAAAAGAGGAAAGAGGAAAATTTAAAAAAATAGTGTAAGAAAAGAATTTTTAAAAATTTAACTTTGCAAGACTAAAGGATCATGGGGAAAAAGCCATGAATTCTAGGTGTTACTCTCCCCTAGCTCTGGAGTTCTGCTGTTCTCCTTGATTGGTGAGCTTGGTCTTGGCTTGATGTTCTTGCTGATCTTTTGCGGGAGGGGACTGTTGAAGTGATTCTCAAATGTCTTTGTCTGAGGTGGAATTGCGCCGCCCTTTCAGGGACTGGGCTAAGGAATCTGTTTGGGTTCCCTCTTGGGACCTTTTGTTCCCTGAATGCTTTCCCTAGAGCTTTGGAGGACGGGAATGAAAATTGCAGCCTCCCAATCTCCGGCCTGTAGGAGCTGAGAGCTCGGGGCCCCAGTCCTCAGTGCACCCTCAGAGATAAGCAATCACTCTGGTCTCCCTGGTCTCTGGCTGCACTCCAAGCTCACCCAGCCTGTGGCCGAGCATTTCTATCTCTGGCGCATGGACCTGTTTGGATTCTCCACACCCAGCATATTCCTGCTGTGCTGCTCCTCCTGGAGAAGGAAGGTGAGTCTCCCTGGATCTGCCACTTGTGGGATTCCTGCTTGAAGAGCAGTGGCCCAGCTGTGCCTTGGATCATGGCTTAAGGTAACCGTGAGCTGAGAGCTCACTTTTCGGCTCTGTCTCTCTAGTAGGCTTTCCCACTCCATTCCTGGCATCTGTGGCACACTCAGACACCTCCCCCCATCTTTCTGTGACCCCGTGGGACCTGAGACCACACTGTCCCCACGAAGGCTTCACCCCTGCTTAGCCTCTGGAGTGATGTCCCTCAGTGGAGCAGACTTCTAAAAGTTCCGATTTTGTGCTCCACTGCTCTGCTGCTTGCTGGGAGCTGGCCCCTCCCCCTGCAGTCTATCTTCCCGTCGTTTGGGATTCATTCTCTGCACATCCTACCTTTCAGAAAGTGATCGATTTTCTGTTCCTAAAATTGCTGTTCTTCTCTTCTATCTCCTGTTGAGTTTGTAGGTGTTAGGAATGGTTTGATACCTATCTAGCTGAACTCCTGGTTTCTGATGTCATTTCCATCTGCTACTCCTATGCCAGCTTGCCTCTGCCCTCTTTTTGTAATATCTTTGCTTGGTTTTGGTATTATGTTAATGATGGCTTCATAAAATGAGTTAGGAAGTATTCATTTGGCTTCCATCTTCCAGAAGAAATTATAGAGAATTGGTATAATTTCTTCCTTAAATTTTTGGTAGGACTCACTGGTAAACCCATCTGGGCCTAGTGCTGTCATTTTGGGAAGGTAATTATAGATTTGATTTCTTTTATAGATGCAGGCCTATTCAGATATTCTATTTTTTGGGGGGGGATTTGGCAGATTGTGAGTTTTGGCTGACTGTCTTTTGAGGGATTTGTTTAATCTCGGTCATCAAATTTGTGGGCATAGAGTTGCTGATAATACTTCTTTATTATTCTTTTAATATCCTTGAGATCTGTAATGATTGTCCCCTCTTTCATTTCTGGTATTAGTAATTTGTATCTTGTTGCTTTCTTTTTTTTTTCTTAGCTTTGCTAGCAAGGTTTATCTATTTTATTACTTTTTCAAAGAACCAGTTTTTGGGTTTATTTTCTCTATTGACTTCTTTTTTTTTCATTTTCAAAATGGAATTTATTTCTGTAATAAAGAATTAAAATATGGCTGTGAAAGTAGAAAATAATATTGAAAAATATTTAAAATGTGCAATAGTAATTTTAGAATAAATGCAGTTAACCACTAGAGTCCATGCTCAACTTCTACTTGAAAGACTGACCCTATTTTTAATTTCATTGATCTCTGCTCCAATTTTTATTTTTTTCTCTGTTTACTTTGGATTTAATTTGCTCTCCTTTATTAAGTTTTCTGAATGTAAGACTAGATTTTGGGTTTTAGATCTAGCATATGCATTCAACTTCTTGCTAGACAGATCTCCAAAGGCAAGGGAAACAAAACCAAAAGTGAACTGTTGGGACTTCATCAAGATCAAAACCTTTTGCACAGCAAAGGAAACATTCAACAAAACCAAAAGACAACTGACCGATGGGAAAAGTTATTTGTAAATGACATATCAGATAAAGCTAGTATCCAAGATCTATAAAGTACTTCTCAAACTGAACACCCAAAAAACAAATGATCCAATCAAGAAATGGGAAGAAGACTGAACAGACATTTCTGCAAGGCAGACATCCAAATGGCCAAGAGACAGATGAAAAAATGCTCCACATCACTTGGCACTAGGGAAATACAAATAAAAAACACAAGATAGCACGTTATACCAGTAAGAATGGCTAAAGTTAACAAGATAGGAAACAACAAATGTTGGGAAGGATGTAGAGAAAGGGGAACCCTCTTACATTCTTGGTGAGAATACAAACTGGTGCAGCCACTCTGGAAAACAGTATGAAGGTTCCTCAAAAAATTGAAAATAGAGCCACCCTACAACCCAGCAAATGCACTACTAAGTGTTTACCCCAAAGACACAAATGTATTTATCCGAAGGGACATATGCACCCCAATGTTTATAGCAGCAATGTCCACAACAATAGCCAAACTCTAGAAAGAGCTGAGATGTCCATTGACAAATGAATGGATAAAGAAGATGTGGTATACATATACAATGGAATATTACTTAGCCATAAGAAAGGATGAATACTTACCATTTGCATCAGTGTGGATGGAACTGGAGGGTATTATGCTCAGTGAAATAAGTCCGTCAGAGAAAGACAATTATCATATGGTTTCATTCATATGTGGAATATAGGAAACAGCACAGAGGATTATAGGGGAAGGGAGGGGAAACTGAATGGGAAGTCATAAGAGAGTGAGAAAAACCATGAGAGAATCTTAACTATAGGAAACAAACAAGGTGCAGAAGGGGAGGTGGGTGAGGGGATGGGGTAGCTTGGTGATGGCCATTAAGGAGGGCATGTGGTGTGATGAGCACTGGGTGTTGTATGCAACTCATAAATTGTTGAACAGTACATCTGAGACTAATGTACTACTATATGTTGGCTAATTGAATTTAGATTAAAAGATAAAAAAAAGAATAACATGCATTCAATGCTATAAATTTCTGTCTACCACATTTGTTACTGTTTTTTAGTTATTGTTTTTGCTCTTTGTTAATATTTTTGTTTTCCATTCTTTTTTAAACCTCTTGTTGTTTTAATTGAGGATTTTATATTTCATTTTCTTTCTTTTCTTAGCATATCAATTATGTTTTTTCTTTTTGCTTTTAATTAAAATGGTTATCCTAGAATTTTCCATCTGCAACTATTCCAAGCCCACTTTAAAATGATGCTGTAACACTTCACAGGTTGTAGAAATACCTTATAATACCAAAATATTTATAATTCCTTCCTCCTGACCCCTGTATAGTTGCTGTCATTCATCCCACTTACATGTAAGGCATAATCATTGAATACATTACTGGTATTATTATTTTGAACAAACTGTTATCTGTTAGATTAATTAAAAATAAGAAAAAGGAAAGTTTTTTTTATTGTATCCCCCTTATTTCTTCTCCAGTGTTCTTTATGTAGATCCTTATTTTCTTCATGTAGATCCACCTTTGTGACCTTTATCATTCTCCTTCTCTCTAAAGGACTTTCAACATTTTTTGCAAGGCAGTTCTATTGCAACAAATTCCCTCAATTTTTGTCTGAGAAAGTTTTTATTTTAAAGTAAGCTCCACATGTGGAGCTCAATGTGGGGCTTGAACTCATGACCCTGAGATCAAGACCTGAGAAGTCAAGTGTTGGACGCTTAACTGACTGAACCACCAAGGTGCCTCTCTTCTTCATTTTTGAGGGTTAATTTCATATAATACAAAATTCTAGATCGATTTTTTCTCTCTATACTTATATATTTCACTCTACCCTTCTTGCTTGCATGGTTTCTAGGTGAAGTCAAATGTAATTCTTCTTTTTACTTCTCTGTAGGTGAGCTGTGTTTTTCCTCAGGCTGCTTTCAAGACTTTTTCTCTTTGATAGTTTGTAGTTTGAATATGGTGTGGCTATGTGTAGTTTTTTGAAATTTATTTTTTAAATTATTTTTTACATTTATTCTGCTTGGCATTCTCTGAGTTTCTGGATGTATGGTTTCATGTCATGTGAATTTGGGAGGAATTCTCAATAATATTATTTCAAATATTTTATTCCATTTCTTTCTTCTCCTTCTGGTATTTCCATTATGTGTATTTTATGCCTTTTGTAGTTATCTCACAGTTTTTGGATATTCTGTTTTTTAATTTAATTTTTAAAATTGGAATATGATTGACAGAAACACAATGTTATAGTAATTTCAGGTATATCTGTTTTGTCTTATTTTCTAGTCTTTTTTTTTCTGTTTTATTTTTGGTTTTGGGTTTTTATTGCTATATCCTCAAGCTCAGAGATTTTTTTTTTCTCAGCTGTGTCCAATCTATTAATGAATTCATTAAACACATCTGAGCCATTGCTTTTTTTAAAGGATTTTTTTAAAATCCCAGTATTGCTAACATAGTGTTATATTACTTTCAGGTATGAACTATAGTGATTCAACAATTCTGTACATTACTCAGTGTTTATCATGATAAATTTACTCTTTAATCCCCATCCCCTATTTCACCTATCCCCTCATCCTGCCTCCCCTCTGGTAACCATCAATTTGTTCTCCATAGTTGAGAGTCTGTTTATTGGTTTCTCTCTCTTTTATTCTCCTTTGATCATTTGTTTTGTTTCTTAATGTCCACATATGAAGAAGTCATATGGTATTTGTCTTTCTCTGACTGACTTATTTCATTTAGCTTTATACTATTTTGTTCCATTCATGTTGTTGCAAATGGCAAGATTTCATTCTTTTTCATGGCTGAATAATACCCCATTATATGTATGTATATACATACATTTATATGTATACACACACACACACACACACACACACCACATCTTCTTTATCCATTCATCTTTCAGTGGACCTTAGGCTGCTTTCACAATTTGGCTGTTGTAAATAATGCAGCAATAAATATAGGGGTGGCCTGTTTCCCTTTGAATTAGTGGTTTTTTGTTTTGTTTTGTTTGTTTTTTGTATTTTGTAAATATCCAGTCGTGTGATTACTGGATTGTAGGGTAATTCTATTTCTAACTTTTCATTGCTGGTATTCGGTCTGTTCAAATTTTCTATTTCTTCTTGCTTCAGTCTTTGTAGGTTGTATGTTTCTAGGAATTTATCCATTTCTTCTAGATTGTTCAGTTTGTTGGCATATAATTTTTCATACTATTCTTTTACAATTGTTTGTATTTCTGTGGTGTCAGTTGTTATTTGTCATCTTTCATTTGTAAGGATTTTGTTTATTTGAGCCCTCTTTCTCTCTTCTCTCTCTCTCTCTTTTGATGAATTTGGCTAGAGGTTTATCAACTTTGTTGATGTTTTCAAAGAATCAGGTCCCAGTTTCATTTATCTGTTCAATTGTTTTGTTTGTTTGTTTTTAGTTTTTAAACATTTATTTCTGGGGCACCTGGGTGGCTCAGTCATTAGGCATCTGCCTTCAGAGTAGGTCATGATCTCAGGGTCTTAGGATCAAGCCCCACATCAGGCTCCCTGCTCAGTGGGAAGCCTACTTCTCCCTCTCATACTCCCCCTACTTGTGTTCCCTCTCTTGCTGTGTCTCTCTCTGTCAAATAAATAAAAAAAAAATCTTAAAAAAATCAACATTTATTTCTGCTCTAATGTTGACTATTTTCTTACTTCTGCTGGTTTGGGGTTTTGTTCTTCTTTTGCCAGCTCCTTTAAGAATATGTTTAGGGGCACCTGGGTGGCTCAGTTGGTTAAGCAACTGCCTTCGGCTTGGGTCATGATCCTGATCCCAGGATCGAGTCCCACATCGAGCTCCCTGCTTGGCTGGGAGTCTGCTTCTCCCTCTGATCTCTCCCCTCTCATGGTTTCTCTCTCTCTCAAATAAATAAATAAAATCTTAAAAAAAAAAAGAATATGTTGTGTGGCTCAGTGGGTTAAGTCTCTGCCTTTGGCTTAAGTTATGATCTCAGGGTCCTGGGACTGAGCTCTGCAGGGAGCCTGCTTCCCCTTCTCTCTCTGCCTGCCTACTTGTGATCTCTCTCTCTCTGTCAAATAAATAAATAAAATCTTAAAAAAAAAAGAATATGTTTAGTTTGTTTATGTGAGATTTTTCTTGTTTCTTGAGTAGGCTTTACTTGCTGTAAACTTCCCTGTTAGAACTGCTTTTGCTGCATCTCAAAGATTTTGGACGCTTGTATTTTCATTTTCATTTTTATTTTCTTCCACATACTTTTTTATTTCTTCTTTGATCCATTCATTGTTTAGTAGCATGTTTGTTAACGTCCATGTATTTGTGGTCTTTTCTGATTTTTTCTTGTTGTTGATTTCTAGTTTCATAGCATTGTGGTCAGAAGAGATGCATGGTATGACTTCAATCTTTTTGAATTTGTGGGGACTTGTTTTTGTGGCCTAATATATGATGTATTCTGGAGAATGTTCCATGTGCACTTGAAAAGAATGTGTATTCTGCTGTTTTAGGATGGAGTGTTCTGAATATATCTGTTAAATCCCATCTGGTCCAATGTGTCATTCAAAACCACTGTTTACTTGTTGATTTTCTGTTTGGAAGTGCTGTCCATTGATGTCAGTGGAGTGTTTAAGTTCCCTATTGATTAGTTCCTTTATGTTTGCTTTTAACTGTTTTATGTATTTGGGTGTTCCCAGGTTGGGTGTATAAGTATTTACAATTGTCATATTTTTGTGTTGGATTATCCCCTTTATTACTGTATAGTGTCTTTCATTATTTCTTCTTGCAGTCTTTGCTTTAAAGTCTATTTTATCTGATATGAGGATTGCTATCCTGGATTTCTTTTGACATCCATTTGCATGGTAAATGTTTCTCCATCCCTTCCATTTCAATTTGCAGGTGTCTTCATGTCTGAAATGAATCTCTCATAAGCAGGGTATAGATGGGGTCTTGTTCTTTCACTCTATCTTGTCATTAACTCCATTACCCTGTGTCTTTTGATTGGAGCATCTAGTCCATTTACATTCAAAGTAATTATTGATAGATATGTATTTGTTGACATTTTGTTACTTGTTTTGCGATTGTTTTTGTAGTTTTTTCTCTGATCCTTTCTTCTCTTGCTCTCTTTTGTAGTTTATTCACTTCCTTTAATGATAAACTTGGATTCTTTTCTCTTTATTCTTTGCATACCTATTATTGGTTTTTGATTTGTGATTACCATTAAGTTTGTATATAATACTTGCTTATAGCAGCCTATATGAAGTTGATGGTTGTTTAAGTTTGGATCCATTCTTTATTCCTCTCCCACCACATTTTTAGTATTTGATGTCACTTATTTTGTGAATCTCTTGACTGATTTTTACAGCTATACTTATTTTCACTGCTTTTGTGATTCCTACTTTTCATACTTTCACTTATGGTCTTTCATTTCCACTCAAAGAGTTCCCTTTAATATTTCTTATAGGGCTGGTTTTGTGTTCATGAATTCCTTTAGTTTTTGTTTGTCTGAGAAACTCTTTATCTCTACTTCTAGTCTGGGTTTTTCTTTTCTTTCTTTCTTTTCTTTTAAAGTAACCTCTCCCACAGAAAACTAGAAAAGTAGTTTCTTTTTTATGTTTAAAAATTTATTATAAAATATAAAATATTTTTATATTTTATATATTTATATTTTATATTATAAGAAATAATATAAAACATTTTGAAAGCACGATCTTAAACATTTCATTTATGCAAGTTTTTAATTAATTTTTTTCTTTCCAAATTTTTTGGGATAAATTTGACATGTAACATTGTGTAAATTTGGGATGCCTGGATGGCTCAGTCAGTTAAGCATCTGCCTTTGGCTCAGATCACGATCTCAGGGTCCTGGGATCAAGCCCCTTGTCAGGCTTACTGTTCATTGGGTAGGTTGCTTTTCCTTCTGCCACTCTTCTCACTCATGCTCTCTCTGTCTTTCTCTCTCTCAAATAAATAAAATCTTATGAAAATTCTGTAAATTTAGAGTATAAAATGTGTCACTTTGGTACCTTTATGCATTGTAATATGATTGCTGTTATAATAATTTTTATCATATTACATGTTTATAGTATAGTATTATTGCCTATTTATTGTCTATTGAATAGTTTCTTTTCTTTTTCTTTTCTTTTTCAGAGAGAGAACGTGCACACATTGGGGGGAGGGGCAGAGAAAGAGGTGGAGAGAGAAAGAATCTTAAACAGGCTCCATGCCCAGCACAGAGCCTGACTAGAGCTTGATCTCATGACCCCAAGATCATGACCTGAGCCAAAATCATGAGTTGGGGGCTTATTGACTGAGCCACCCAGGCGCCCCTCTCTTGAATAGTTTCTTCACTACTATTCCCTACCCTCCAATTCTGTGTCGGTCTTTTACATTATAATGAAAGTGAGTGTTCTAAAAGACAATTTATCAATCATTTCCTATTTTAAGTCCTGCTTTGGTTTCATTGTCTTCCTGTTGCTTTCAGGAAAAGTCTGAATACTGTTTTATGGCCAGCAGGCTCTCAGTGATGATGTCCGTCATATGTACCAGTGCCTTGCTTTTAGCTCTGGTTGGATCAATGACTCCTGCTCATTTTCTGTCTCTTTTCCTTTCTCATCAGGACCTTTGGCTCTATATATGTGAAAGAGTAACACTGTGGAGAGATGAAATTACATAGGACCCTGACAGCATGAAAAAAAATGTCTTCAAAATGGGCTTTGTGTAATAGAAATAATATTCAGTCCTAGAAATCCCAAGTGTGTGCTAATAAGGAATGAGTTTATTTCAAAGGCTCAAGCTGCCTTAGATGGTGATCCGAATGACTTCTTATCAACTTGAATGCCTTTTCCTGTGCCGTGTGCAGTTACTCTCAGGGTGAACACGTCTGAACTCCCTGGGAGAGCTGAAGCCTTCTCTGATTTCAGTGTAATTCAATTTAAGCAACGCTGTCATAGCATCTGCAGCCTGAAGCTGTTTCCCACCCAGATATCACAGTTTAGGGTAGACATGGAGGAGGCAGGGAGAGGGATCATGCAGTATGTGTCCCCAGTCTGTCTTCTTGGGAGGTGGGGGAATGGGAGGATGGGATTAACAGCATCTACTCTATGCCTGGTAAGGTGCTAGCTGCTTTCTATATATTACAGCATTTAATCTTCACAGTGATCTGCTGAGGTAGGTATTATATCCATTTATACAGAAGCCTGTTTCTTTGGGCTGCCCATATTCTGCTCTTGTTGCCCATGAGTTGCCCCATCTGAGAGCAGGAGAACATTAAAAATGCTCCATTTTGCCCCACATTCCTCTGGCCTAAGGTGCAGTTATAAATGTGGACTTGTGGATAGGGGGAACGTTTGGCTGGGTCAGGTGTCTTCTCCTGGAGCTGATTTCCAGGGCTTCTCTCTGCCTTCCTGGAATGTGTCTCTTTCCAGCTCTTGGTTCTCATCCCTGCTGTGTAACATTGCCTGCCTCATGACCACAGTGTCTGTATCTCTTTCTAGCTTCCCTGGACTTTGGGGGTAGTAGTAAAGCTGTAGTGGGTGCAATACCATGGTGATTTCTCACAGGGTGGTAGGAGAGTCTCTCCAACCTTTCCCTCAGCACCAAATCCTTGGTCTTGGTGCATCTGCCATATGGGAGGTGCCGGGTCAGTGCTGGGGTGTGGTGGTGGAGATGAGAAACACAATTTCTTACAGTTTGCCTTCTTATGTGGGAGACCATTAACCAAGTAAACAAACATAAGCAGCATCAGTACACATTTGATAGGATCTAGGAAGAAAAAAATTGGGGGACTGTGCTTTAGATTTAGTGACTGACACAGATCCAGCTGAGGTGAGAACAGTGAACCAGGTGTGGTTGGGAGTGGCACAAAGGTCCTGAAGACAGAAAGCCTGGTATGTCTGGGGAACTGAGAGAAGGCTTGCGTGGGGTCTGGAAAAGAGAATGCAAGGTGGGTAGATGGAGGTGGACAGGGACCAGGTCATGCCAGCCAGTCAGCAAAAGGAGTTGTGATATTTTTCAAGGTGTGTGGAAAGTTACTGAAAGATTTCAAGCAGGGGAGTGTGTGATAAGACTTGTTCTTAAGGGATCTCTCTGGCCCTGTATGGAGCCTGCCCTGGAAGGAGCAGGGGTTCATAGGAGAGAAAACAGTGCTTGAAACCAGGTGGTGGAGAGAGGTGGAAGATCTGAGAATATTCAGGAGGTGGCAGGTTCAGAACATGCTGTTTGGTTGGATGGAAGGTTGAGGGAGAGACAAAGATGAAGGAGGAGGAAGAGCAGGTCGGGTCAGTGGGCAGGGGCATAGCCCTTCTGCTTTATTTATTATTATTATTATTATTATTTTTTTGGTGTAGGAATTTCTTTTTTTTTAATTTATCTATTTATTTTTTAAATTTTTCAGCGTAACAGTATTCATTATTTTTGCACCACACCCAGTGCTCCATGCAATCCGTGCCCTCTCCAATACCCACGACCTGGATTCTCCTGTTTCCTGGATTCCTCCCACTTTCTTTATCCTATCCCTCCCCTGACCCCAACCCTCAGCCCCCAGCTGCAGGAATTCCTCCCTCTTCCCCACTGCTTGGGGAAGCTACCTCCACAGCTCCAGCTTCAGGAATTTCAGGTCCCCCAGCTAGTGATCGTGGCTTAGCCAAAGCATGGCAACCTCTTTTTCCATTGAGTTTGGCTGAGGCAAGGTTTTTCTGTTAAAGGAAGTGTATATCATGAAACTAGGAAGAATGGAACATAAATTACCTTACCAACATCAATTAAAAAATCACAAAACTTTTGCAAAAGGGGGGTTTCAGAATGCAGACTCTTAAGTGTAATGATAATTTGGCAAACATCAACTGAGTTCCTATGGCTGGACTGGTTGCTTGGAATCAGGGTTGAATTCCAGTGGGTTTCTGCCCTTGGGAGCCCCCAGGCCCATGGGAGAGACTGAGGAGAAGGGTCAGCCTCATGGTCAGGCTTTCCTAGGGGTGCAGTTAGGAGAGCCCAAATGAGATGGGTGTTGAGAGAGATCATTTTTTGTTTGACACAGTGCCACGCTCTGGCACATTGGGCCTGCAGTGAATTTACTGGTCAGGCTGATGTGAAAAGGCTGAAACTATGGGCACTGGAACACTACCTTGGGCTTTGCTCAACCAGTGTGTGCCAGATCTAAATTTAACCTCCTGGTGCTCCTGGGCTGGCAGGACTCCTTCATGTGTTAGCAAAGAGAGAACTATATACTGTTGGAGTCTGCAGGGGCAGTCAAAGACTTGCTGGCTGGGTAGCCTCCCTAAGTGGTCTGAATCCTCAGGCCGGACCCTCCTTGTTGGATTCAGGGCAGGGGCTCATTAAGAGCAGAGGCAGGGGCAATAGTATCCTGGCCTGGCCACTCAGCCTGAGGGACATAGGCTGGGCCTGAAGAGCCCTGGAGTACATGTAGGTCCAGGGGATTGCCCTGAGCTCTTGAGCAAGCTATCAAGTAAGGAAGGTCACAGGGTGGATGGCAGGTGGAAGTTTCATATGCCTGGGGGCCTGGGGAAAGGAGAGATAGGAACCTCTGCTGGAATGCTGAAATAGCCACCCTCCAGGTGGCAGTCGCAATGGCCATCTGTCCCAATTTCACAGGAAGGTCCCCACTTACCATAGTTAGTTGTATTTGTGGAGAAACATGTATTGAATTTGAATCCTAGATCTGCCACATGGCTATGCTGACTCCTTGAAGTTTCTTCTTCTTTCTGCACCCATTTTTATACCCATAAAGTGAGGGGTTGGGTCTGGCATCAATCGCTAAGCAGTGTTCATTCTGTAGAGCCCACCTCAGAGCCTTCCTTCCCTCTCTGGCCTTTCCCCTCTTCTCTTTCCCTTGGCTGCTATACGCCTAGCCTTCCAAGGGCCTCTGAGGCCCAGGCTCTTCCCTGGTCTACCCTGGGAGGCAGAATGTTCTGTTGGTCTTGGAAAACAATATCTCCAGGACAAGCATACCTTCCCTGTTGATTTTGATCACTTTTCATGGCACACCTTTGGTGTGTATGTGGAGATACTCTCTTCCCTGGGCGTGAGGTGCTCAGGACCTCATCCAGGGACAGGATGGGCTAGAGGGCCCTATCTACCCCCCTTTTTGCAACCCTCTTCTCCAGTTTCCTGTCTTGTTTGACAGTGTCTAGACTGGGATCTGGAGCTGGACAGAATTGCATTCTGATTCCTGCTCTGTCTCTTTCTGGCTATATGATCTCTCCATTACTATTTGTTGAAAAGATTTTCTTCCTTTATCCAATTACCTTAGCATCTTTGTAAGAAATCAGTTGACCATATATATGTGCATCTGTATGTGGACTTTCTTTTCTGTTCTGTAGACCTATATGTCCATATGCCAGTGCCATTCTGTCTTCATTACTGTAGTTTCCAGTAAGTTCAGATATCAGGGAGTGTAAGTGCTCCAACTTTGTTCTTCTCTTTCAGAGTTGTTTGACAATTCTAGCTAATTCTGCATTTCCTTATAAATTTTAGAACCAGTGTGGCAAATTATTAAAAAACAACCTGCTGGGATTTTGACTGGGTTTCTGTTGAATCTATTAACCAATTGGGAACAATTGCCATCTTAATAATGTTGAGACTTCTAATCCATGAACATGGGATACTTCTTCATTTATTTAGGTCTTATCTATCATTTATTTAGGTCTTATCTATTTTTGTTGTAAAGGTCCATAGGTTTTTATTTTTGCTAAGTAAGCACTTCCTGTTTTGATAGGGGGATCCGGGAATATTAAAAAACTATTCTCTCATTACTGTTATCTCACCCAAATCTCTTTTGCTAATTTCTTGAGAGCAATCTCAGTCCATTAATTTTCACTCTTTTTTCATTACAAAAATGGGCATTTCTGGCTATAACTTTTCCTCTGACCACTGCTTTATCTGTATCTGACAAATTTTGGTGCATAGTATTTTTCTTTTTTTTAAAATTTATTTTTAATTTATTTAATTTTTTAATTTTTTAATTTTTTTAAATTTCTTTTCAGTGTAATGCATAGTATTTTTCAATTCACTTTCCTGCAAAAGATCTTCTGTTTTTTCCTGGGACTTCTTCTTTGATCCACTGGTCATTTCAAAATATATCCCCTAATTTCGAAACATATAAATGTATTTTAGAGATTGTTGTTGTTATTGATTTTAACTCAATTGCATATAGTTAGAGAACATACTATTATGATTTCAGTACTTGTCAGTTCATTGAGATTTTTTTCATGGTCCATTATGTTAATTTTTTATTTTTGTGTGTACTTGAAAATAATTTTTATTCTGCAGGTGTTGGGGGCACTGTTCTGTAGTTGTCCCTTAGTTAAATGTTGTTAAAATGTTCTTTATCCTTATTGATTTTTTTTATATGCTTCTCTTAACAGCTACTGACTATGAAATCTCTAATTCTGAGAATTTATTTCTTTTCTTTGTAGATTTGCCCATCTTTGATGGCATATTACATGTTTTAAGGGCATATTATTGACTGCATATAAATTTAGAGTTATTTGCTCATCTTGATGAACCTAAACTTTTATCACCATGAGCTGGCTCTCCTGTTTTCTAGTAATGTTTTTTACCTTAAGGATTTTGCTGATAATAGTACAGTCACACTACTTCTTTTTTTTTAAAATTTTTAAAAATTTTTTAATTTTTTATACACACTACTTCTTTAAATCATTGAGTGCATGGTATATCCTTTACTCTCCTTCCGCTTAAAACCTTTCTGTCTTAGTCTATGTGAGCTGCTATAGCGAAATGCCATAGACTGGCTGGCTTATAAACAACAGTAATTTATTTCTCACATTTCTGGAGGCTGGAAGTCCAAGGTCATGGCACTGGCAGATTAGGTATTTGGTGAGGGCCTGCCTCTTGGTGGATAGCCCTCACTGTGATCACACACAGTGGAAAGGGCAAGAGAGCGCTGTGGGGTCTCTTTCATAATGGCACGAATTCCCTTCATGAAGGCTCTGCCTTCACAATCTAATCACCTTTCAACATATGAATTTGGGGGAACACAAATATTCAGACCATAGCCCCTCTCTATATACTTATGTTTTATATGTTTCTTATTTATTTACTAATTATTTTAAATTGAAGTGTACTTGACATATAATGTTATATGTAAATCATCTAGTCTGTCAACTCCAAGTTGCTCAGGTAATGTTAGTTCCGTGTAAATGGAAATAACAACCACAATAATAAAAGAAACAAAACATGAAGGCTGGTAGCCACCTGATCCTAAAAGGTATTGGCTTTGATGGGCTGTTTTTAGAACACAACTGGAAATACACAAATGAACAGCCTGGTAGGGAAGCCAGAGTGCTTCACTGATGCATGAGCTCCACACACCTTCTTCGGAGTGGGGATGTGCAGGAGAGGGAGATGCAGCTCTGGGTCTGGAGGACTACACTGTCCAGTCCAGGCCTGTAAGGGCAAAGGGAGCTTACTGGATGTTTGGCACCAAGCCGAGCTCTACCTGCAGGCTCTCATTTAATCCTTAGAACAACTTCATGGAGTGGGTTGTTTTTCTTTTCAGATTAAGAATCCAAGACCCAAGAGTACCAATCACTTGTTCATTGGGCTCTGTGGAGATGGTCTGATTGCTTTTTGCAAGCGCTCACCTAACCCTGCACCTGCAGATGGTGTGGAGGCTGGGACTGAGCTGGTTTAGGTTGCTGCCTTAGCCACTGCCACACAAATGGGTATAGACGCAGAGCATCTTTTTGCCCTGACCCCACTGCCCTAGGAACGGGCATGTCAGTGGATAGTCTTATGGCTGCTTGGGGCCAGAATAAATCCATTGTTTGAGTACATCCCGGGCTCTCCCCTGCAAGCAAAGCAGTTTATTACTTAGTGGACCTTGTCTATATCTAGAATTGCCCCATTGTCATGGTAGCTTTGGACCTGGAGATGAATTTCCCTGTGGAAAACAGGCTGGGTCATGCGGCAGCCACAAACTCCCATAGCTTCCTAGGCTTCCTTGTCTCATAGCACTGATTCTCCCACACTGCCATTATCAGACTAACCTTTGCGTCTTCCTTCTTGCCGCGGACACTTGTGGGCACAGATTGAGTCCTAGGCATCCTGGGATGGGGCCTGGAAGGGGGCAGATAAATGCTTCTTGGATGGATGAAATGGTATTTGATCCCCTATCGTATGTCCTGAATATCCTTTAAGTTCCCAGCCTAGTCTCACGGTTATTGAGGTTTAAATAGCTTTCTGGGCAGCCTTCCTTGACCACTCAGCTCCTCTGAGCCTGGGGTCCGCACCATCTGGCACTCTGTGACTCAAAGCTCAGGCTTTTCCTAGTTTCTGTTGCCTCAGCTGTGTGTGGCTGTCAAGGCTTCTCTGGCCCAGTCCAGCCTTGTGGCCCTTCTCGTCTAGATCACTTCTTTGAAACTCCAATTCTCTAAAGTCAGACTCTTCTTCTTCTTCTTTTTTTTTTTAAATAAATATTTATTTGAAAGAAAGAGAGAGTGCAAGCTCCCGGGGGGCGACGGGGGAAAGGGTAGAGGGAGAGGGAGAGAGACTCTGACGCAGATTCCTGCTGAGCTGGGAGCCAGACTCAGGGCTTTATCTCACGACCTCAAGATCATGACCTGAGCCAATATCAAGGGTCAGATATTAACTTTCTGAGCCACCCAGGTGCCCCTAAAGCCAGACTCTTCATGGCTTTCTTCATCTTTTCATTAGCCAGCTTGTAGACTGTCTCCGCTTGGGCCAGTGTCCATCCCAGTCTGCTCAGCTGGGATTCAGCTGGTGGAGTCACATGGCCCACATTTCGGCAGCCCAGGCAGCAGAGGGTCTGCAGTGACAGGCCACGGAAGGGTGCTAAGGACAGCAGGCTAGTGATGTGTATCTCTGACCCACCGATAGCCTCTCATGGACTCAGGGCTCCTCACTTTGACTCTCCTCCTTCACCAGCCTGAGCTCTGCAAAAGTGGGGCCCACCCCTCATTTGCATCTGGATGTTCAGTGCTTAGCACGTGGCCTTGTCCATGGGTCGGCCACAGGTCCTCCAGTGGGCTTCCTGAAGATCTAGACTGCTGCGCGACAGAGGAGTTTGCTTCTGTTTGTATCTACCAGACCGGAAGTCGTCAGAGGCCCAGCTTGGTTCTGTCGGGCCTGGACCTGGGCAGGTTTCAGCACTGGCAGCTGTGGTCTAGGAAAATCTCATTGCTTGTGTACGGCATCACTTCCCAACCTGCACAGCAAGAGAATGTCTCCAAATAGGGAGGATAAACATTAGAGCTGCTCTGGGAGCTTGGCCCCCCAGCCTGGGCTCACCAGAACATAGCCTGTGTAGTGGAAGTCTGCTGCTCTCTGTCATAGACGCTCCCCCAGGGGCCCTGAGAATGCTGCCCAGGTGTGCTCCCCACTTGCAGAGAGAGGAAGGGAGTGTAGTGTCTGGCAATCAGGTAGGCAGCTTCCAGCTGATTCCTGCCCTTACAATTCCCCCTCCTAGCCGCTGCTTGGGAAGTTTTCTGGGAGACCTTCTCTAGCACTGGCAGCTGCTCCTGGACCTGAGTGGAACTGGCCAGTCCTCCTCAAACCAGGAGGAAGAGTCTATAGCTGGCAATCCCCTGGGGTGAGGCTTTAGTATAACCCCTCCCAGGGGACTTGGATGGAGGGAGGTGGTATGGCGTAGTGGAAAGTGTCAGAATAACCAGGGTTTGGACGTGGGCTCTGGTGACTGGGGTGGTGCTGTGGGCAGAAGGAGAGGGGATACATATGGGGAATTTAAGAAACAAAACAGGTAAACATAGGTGAAAGAAAAGAAAAGAAAAGAGAGGGAAGCAAACCATAAGAGGGACTCTTAATGACGGAGAACAAGCTTGAGGGTTGCTGGAGGGAGGTGGGTGGGGAATGGACTAGATGGGTGATGGGCAATTAAGAGGACAGTTGTTGTGATGAGCACTGGGTATTACATGTAAGTGATGAATCACTAAATTCTACTCCTGAATTAGTTATTAAACTACATGTTAACTAACTAGAATGTAAATAAAAACTTGAAACTCTATTAAAAAACCAAGGAGAGGGGAGAAACATGTAGTGTTCCTCAGAAGTAGATTTTTTGGGGGCATTTGGAAGTGGTGAAAAGAATGTGCTAGGTCAGGAGGGTGCTTACAGCTGACCCAGGGATCAGGTGAAGAAAGCTGGACGAGGCTGGCAACAAGGAGAAGAGAAGGTGAGAGGGAGGCCAGGAATCTGAGAATAGCAAACTGGTCACGGTGGCTGGAGCAGAGAGGAGCAGGGCTGAGGACAGCCCCAAAGCAAATTCCCACATGTTGTGTCTGGGTGCAGGGAGATGGGCAGAGCTGACAGGACCCGCTGGGCCACCTTTGAGTGAGAGGGTGGGATCAGAGGTGCTGAGTGGGCCTGGTGCTAGGCAGGCCCGTGGGTGTGTGGCTCATGGGGCCCGAGTGGCTGAATGCAGGGCCCCGCTGGAGGGACGCATGTGGCAGAGTGGGACTCTCTCTAGGCTTTGGTCGGGCCTCACCACACACTCTTAGACATGTGACCTCAGGAGAAATCCCTAACCTTTCTGAGCCTGAGGACAACCTATCAGCTCCCTCCCTGACCTTGAGGCAGTAATTACAGCTGCTGCCCTCCAGTTTACCAAAGGAAGGCAGATGGAAAGGAGCCACAGATAAATGAGTAAAGAAATGATGGCATATATACAATGAAATATTATTCAGCCTTAGAAAAGAGGGAAATTGGAAGGGGAGGTGAACCATGAGAGACTCCGGACTCTGAAAAACAATCTGAGGGTTTTGAAGGGGTGGGGGGTGGGAGGTTGGGGGGAGCCAGGTGGTGAGTATTGGAGAGGGCACGGATTGCATGGAGCACTGGATATGGTACAAAAACAATGAATACTGTTACACTGAAAATAAATTTAAAAAATTAAAAAAAAATAAAATCTTAAAAAAAAAGTTAAAAAAAAAAAGAAAAGAGGGAGATCTTAAAAAAAGAAAAAAGGAGGAAGATCTTATCATTGGCAATGACATGGATGACCCAGAGGATATTATGCTAAGTGAAATAAGCCAGACACAGAAAGAAAACTACTGCATGATCTCATTTCTATGGAGAATCTGAAAAAGTCAAATTCATAGAAGTAGACAGTAGACCAGTGGTTACCAGGGGCTGGGGTTAGAGGAAATTATAGAAAATAAATAATTCCATAGAGAGCTAAGGTACAATGTGGTGACTAGAGTTGAAAATACTGTACTGAATATTGGATATTAGATTAAGAGTAGATTTCGGCTCTCATCTCACACACACATAACTCTGTGAGAAGCTATGTGACTTAGCTTGACTCTAGTAATCATTTCACTGTGTATATGTGTATCAAATCATCATATTGGGTACTTAAGTATACACTACTTCTATTTATATGAGAAAAGAAAAGAAAGGCACCATGGCCAGACTGAGTCTGGACTGGACAGTTCCATTTCACAGGCTAGAGAACTGAGACCCTGGAAGAGCCTCCCTCAACCAGCTGGCCCACTGGGGCTGGCTTGTGGTTCGTCATGGGGTGCTGTTGGCCATGCTGATGGCCTTGTGGCGGCTGCTCCCACCCCCTATTAGCTGTTGACATACAAATGCCCTGGTAAGGAAAATATTTTCATTCTTTTATTACAACATTCTTGGGCCTGCTTAATCATATTTTTCTTTGTCTTTAAAAACAAGCTTCTGTATGGTTTTCTACCTCCTTGCTGCTCTTCTCAGGACATTCTAGAACTGAGCCTTACTTATGCTTAATGCCTTTCCCTGTGTCACTGCCTCTGGCTTCTTTAGGGGAGTTGAAGGCAGGCAGCTATGGAGCCCCTTCAAGTGCCTCACACCGCATCTGACACCTGACATCCAGGGATCTTTTACCAACCTCACTTCTACTCTGGGAGAAAGGTATTACCTCATTTTGCAGAAGAAACTGATATTCAGAGAGGTTAAGTGTCTCGCCCAAGGTCACACGCTGTAAGTGGTAAAGCCGGAGCTTGAAGTGGGATTCAAGCCAGTTTGATTTCCAAGTCAGGGATTATTCTGTTAATAGGTCTGCTCTGCTAGTACCCTGATCTGATCTGTGGCACCAGCCTGCTGGGGGTGACGGAAAGCAAATCCCGATGGTCTCTGTGCCTGATCATACCCTCTGGGTGTGACAGCTCATCGTGGACATGGAGAATGAGGGTGATAGCCAGAACTCGATCACATACACTGCCGCCAAGTTGTGACAGAAGCAAGAATCAGTCCATAGAGGTGTTTGCTGGAAGCCAGGGATTGAGTGGGCTGGGGGAAGGGGCACTCCTTCACAGACAGGAAGAGGAGGAACATATCTGGATGAAGACTTGCCGTTTACTAAACTTAAACTTAACTTAAAGTTTAACTTAAACTTGCCTGTTTAATCCTGCCAGCAGTCCTCTGAGGAAGGCATAGCATTGCCCCCATTTTACAGATGAGGGGACAGAGCTGACATGACCTAAGGGCAGAGAGCCGGCAGGTATGGAACAGAGATCCAGGGCTGGAAACCCAGCCTCAGATTAGCCCTCCATCACTCTGTAGCCCAGAGCAAAGCCTCTCCCTGTCTGGCCTCTGTTTCTTCAGCAGTAAAGTGTGGGGTCTGGTCCTGCTGGCCGCATGGCCCAGTATCCAGGTTAATTTCACTGAGCTCCAGTTTCTTCTCTGAGCTTCCCACCTGCTTTGCCTGCATCCTGACAGCCCCTGTGGGAGACCAGGCCTGGCCTTCCTCCCCTCTGTGAAACACTCCTGTCTGGAGACAGTGCGAGGGAAGGGACACAGGGGGCAGGGAACACAGACAGTAGAGAGTTACCTTGTCCAGCTCCTGCCCTGCCTGCTAGAGCCCCCTCTTTGTGTCTGGTGGGCTTAGGGAGGGGGGCGGGTGTGCTGTGGAGGGAGTGGAGGGGAAGGGGCTGTTATTTGCTGCATGGAGTTCCTCTAGGCTACATTCCATCTCTGCCCAGTAGGGTACCCAGACCCTGCCCTATACTCTGCTATCTCCCCCCATGCCAGGGTCCTTTGGTTTTAACGGCTGATGATGGGCCCTGGCCACTGTCCTAAGCTGGGAAAAGCAGTTGGGGGAAAGTGTGTGAACTTCCTCCTATCTTCAGCTGTGCCTCTTCATTCTCAAGGTCTTTTGGTTGTGAAGCAAGGCCTGGGGCCTTGACTGGCAAGATTCGCGTGGGAGATGGTGGTTCCCTCCCCCTCTGTGGTGAAAGCTGAGTGTACTTTCCTTCAGCCAGTGTCAGAAGCTGTACCATAACCTATAATTACTGACATGAAAATCCCCACATGTAGAGAGTCTGCATGGGGCCTGCCATGGAAGTAGCCTTGAGCCGAGGAAGGGTTGGAATCAATAAGTCTGTATTTGAATCCAGGTTCTGCCTCTCAAATATTTGTGTGTCCTTTGGCATGCTACTTGTCCTTCTCACCTCAGCAGCCTTCTCTGTAAAATTGGAGAACTCTACTCACCTCTTTGTATTGCTATGAGGGTTAATTAGGCGGATGTGTACAGAATATATAATATAGGGCCAGTACTGAGCAATGTCATGTCCAGGTGAAATGGATCTTTTGTGTGTGATCACACTCTATGCGCCCAAACCAGCCTCTTGGCACTTTCCCATTCGTTCCCCAGGCTCCCTGACTGCCACCTTTGCAGGCTTGTCTTCTTCTCCCATCTCCCCAGATCCACCATCCTCCTTCTTCCTTCTGCCAGCAGCCTCCTCCAAGCCCATTTCCAAACCAGCTATCACTCTGGAAACCAACAGGCCAAACAAATTCTCACCAGTATGTGAACAACTGATAGTATATTAGAATTTATTTGTTTGTATTTGTTGTAAAAGATTATTATTTTTTCTTTAAGATCTTATTTTTCATTTATTGGAGAGAGATGGAGAGAGTGTGAGAGAGAGAGAGCATGAACAGGGGCAGGTGGGAGGGGAGCACAGGGCGAGGGGAAGAAGCAGACTCCCTGCTGAGCAAGGAGCCCCATGTGGGACCCAATCCCTGGACCCTGGGTCATGACCTGAGTCAAGGCAGACTTTTAACCCACTGAGCCAGCCAGGTGCCCCAGATTATTTTTTTAAACCCCACTTTTTAAAACTTTAGGTCTGGCACTCAGATGCTCAGGAAAGGCTGATTAATTGAAGAAGTGAAAGGACCTTGATAATTTTCTAATGGTGGAATTTCAACCCTGTATTCCTACATTTAGCTCCTTTACAAATATTTATTTTTTTAAAATTTTAAATTATTTTTAAAAGATTCTATTTATTCATTTGTCAGAGAGAGAGAGAGAGAGAGAGAGAGAATGCACAAGCAGGTAGAATGGCAGGTGGAGACAGAGAGAGAAGCAGGCTTCCCGGTACTCTGGAAGCAGAACCCTGATGCAGGACTTGATCCCAGGACTCTGGGATCATGACCTGAGCCAAAGGCAGCCGCTTAACTGACTGAGCCACCCAGGTGTCCCACAAATATTTATTTTGTGTGCTAGACAATGGGGCTATCTGCATGGATCAAACAGGCACAGTCCTACCGTTATGGAGCTTTTGGTGTGCTATTCCTGAGTGGAGAGAATCAGATAATGAGCAAACAAACACATTTCTATTTACAAATTTTGATGAATTCCTTGTTGGAAGTAATAATGCAGATTCTCTGTGATATGGTATGATGGGGGGGGCCCTAATTAAACTGAGGTGATCCTAATCTCACTCGGGATGAGGATTTAGGAAGACCTTCCGGAGGAGTTAAACTTTAAGAGGAGAAGGAGCAGGGATAGCCAGAGAGAATGTCCTGGCTTGCAGGCCTTACTGGGCTCTGTGACACCCCCTCCTAGGCCAGGGCCTCCCGCCTGTGCCCAGTACTGCATGCGTGGTGCCCCTGCCTTGGGGGCCCTCATGGTGGCCCATGTCTACAAGCCTCATGGGGTTAATGCCCAAACTCCTGGTGCGGCTGCTGCCTGTCACCCAGAGAGGCTGTGGCAGATCTCTGTAAATGCCCTGTCCACATACTCTGCCCTGGTCTGTGCAGGCCTCAGTCCAACAAATGTCCCTGCTGTTTCAGAAGAAGAAAGTTGTCCTCCACCTGCCCAGGGGACTCATCTGACACCACATGCCTGGCTTTGATAGCTATCCTAGACATCCAGACATCCAGCATGGAGATCAAACCTCCATTCAAGCCAAAATGGAGGCATTGTAGACAATGTAGACCATTAACTTGAAAATACGGTCTTCTTAGCAGCCACACGAGTGTTTGGTCAGGGATCCCTAGTGGGGTCTCAGAGGCTGAACCATTTGGCCCAGTGCTGAGGGTCAGGCTGCCTGTCACCTCTGCACACACGCTTCCTTCTTCTACTTGCCTATCACAACCTGTGGCCATATCACCTTCTCCAGATCCTTCCAGGACCCTCCTTCTTGGTTGTGCTGCTTGTAGGCTACTCTATCAAAAAGTTACTCTACCATCCCTATTGTTTACCATCAGTCCTCCTTAAGCCTTTGTTGGTCCTCACGTGGGAGTGGATGAACTTGATACTTGAAGCCAGGTCTGGGTTCAAATCTTGTCTTGACTACTCACTAGCCTTGAAGGCAGCAAAACAGGGTAACCATATAATTTATCATCTCAACTGGAAGGCTTTTGAGAGTCAATTGCACAAGGACAATAGGCGTGAACTGGGACCATGACAGGCAGTGGGAACCTGTTCACCCTTTATTATACTCCCACAGGAGCAGAAGCTTTCCAGGATACATTGTGTTGGGGGAGGAGCTGCTTTGGCCTAGTCTAGGTCATGGTCAACTTCCCACTCCCTGTGCTGGTCACGGAGGCTCCGAGTAGAGTGAGACTGGGCCCCAGTCATCTTCTCCTTCATCACGTGCGGTGGGATGTGACAGTGTCCAGCTGGGGCTCAGGGGTAGAAGTTGGAGTTGCTGACCTGATCATCCTCCACTAGAAAGCCTGGCACTAGGAAGTGCCACTGGGATGAACATCCCAAGGGTCTCTTTCTGTTGAAAGGGAAGGAGGTAGGAGAGAGCAAGAAGAACGTGAGCTGTGGTCACAAACATGCTAGTCGAGGCTGGTTAAGGGAGACTGATGCCGCAGAGAAGCCTGGAGGCCAGGCAGGGCCCAGAACCTGGATGGCTGCTCTCTCTGCAGTGGGCCACTTCAGACAAGAAGAACCTGTGACCTTTTCCATTTCCAGAGGTCTGCTGAAAGCCAGCCAGGATGGCACCTGTCCCCGACTCAGGGGGCCCAAAGCCTGGCCACCCCCTCTAATGCAGCGAGGCTCCCTGGGTTTTCAGGTTTATGGAACAATATTCCCAAGGCCGAGGGCAGGCAGGGGGCTGGCCCCTGTCTGGATTTCAACCTGCACTGCCTTGGGGGCTGTGCCAAGGCCCAGAGCTCACTCTGACCCCCACGTCCCAAGGCAGGGCAGACTGAGCCTGTTCTTGGGGGTTATCAAGAGTAGAAGCTGCCACCCGAGATTGTGGGGGCCAGAAATGGGAGAGAGGGTAACAGGGTCAGCTGACTGTTCCTGTCTTAGGTTGCTGTGAAAGCCTTCAGCCTGGGGGCTGGGAGGCGGGGAGGCTGAAGGCAGGGAGGCTTGTCACTCCTCCATGAAGCCATGCCTGCTTTCTCTTTGGCAGGTGGCATTTAAGGTCTAAGGAGCCAGAGGACTCTTGGAGAGGAGAACATACCAGGCAATAAACTTGGGGAGGAAGAAACTGCTTATTCCTGCTTCTCTGCAGAGCTTATCCCTTTGTCCTGCTTTGGCCATCCCTAAACACATCATGTTTATTCCTACCTCCATATCTTAGCATTTGCTCTATGACCTGCCTTAAATGCCTTTCCCCGCTTTTTTTTTTTTTTAAGATTTTATTTATTTATCTGACAGACAGAGACCACAAGTAGTCAGGGAGGCAGGCAGAGAGAGAGAGGAGGAAGCAGGCTCCCTGCTGAGCAGAGAGCCCCATGCAGGGCTCGATCCCAGGACTCTGGGACCACGACCTGAGCCGAAGGCAGAGGCTTTAACCCACTGAGCCACCCAGGCGCCCCTCCCCCGCTTTTTTTTTGCCAGTCCTTCAAGGCCTAAGTCCAGGCCTGTCTCTGGAAAGCTTTTGTGCCTTTTCCAGCCCATGGAGACCATTTCCTCTTTGAGTTCGACCTGTAATGTATGCCCAAGGGATACCATTCAGGTTCATGGCTTGTGAAGCTCCCCATCTTCCACATAAAGGTCCTGTCTCTCCAACCAGGCAGCAACCTGCGTCCCCAAGGTCACTTCTTCACCACCCCACAGTGGTGAGCAGGGACCCAACCCAGCCCTGGGTACAGGTGTGCAGGAGGCCCCAGCGTCAGAGGAGCCACCTGTAGACCTGTGGGCTGGAATGGTCCTCAGATGGGAGCAAGGTGCCCCATGCAACCTCAGGCTCCAAAGCCTGGAGGTGCCAGATGGTTTTTATTCTACTTGGCATTTGTCATCACCCATTTGGCTTGTAGGGGTACATGGTGAGCACAGTCCCATCACAACCCAGCCGTCCTTTCCCAGTTCTCCAAAGTGATGATTTATCCTTCTGGCCCTGTGCTTGAATTGCCCCTCTTGTGGTGATAGTGGCATCAAACTTGCCAGCTCTTTTGCCCTGGAGACACTAGGGAAGTTCACAGAGACAAAGAGCAGCCTAAGAGAGTGATGCTCTGGTTTTTAGATTTCAGGGTTTCTTGGCACAATTCAAGGAAGTTAGATTACACCATATAGGACAAATACATGCGTATTCTCATGATTGTCTTATTTTTTTTTTTCTGGCATTTATCAGCTGCCTCTTATTCATTGCCTTGATTTCTTTCCAAGAAACAATTCATTCCAAAATTCTGGTTGGGTCCAAAATGTCAAGGGATTGGACTCTGCCATGTGCCAAGGAATACGCCTGAATCTTTGATCATTCAACAGGCCATTCTTGTGATGTCCAGCAGGGGTATGGCCAGAATGCAAAGGAGCTCCTGGGGCCCCTCATCTCAGAGTGTGAAATGTGTTCACCAGAGGAGTGCGCTGTGGAGGAGCTGTTCTTAACAGGGCTGCCAGAAGCATTTTCTAGCTTATTTACTTTTGGGCCACCTGGGGCTCAGACCATCTGTGTCCTGGTAGCTAACGCTCCCCTTCCCTCATGAGAACAGTTCCCTTAACACTTGCCACCAGTGTCTAAATATGCCAGGCAAGCTAGGAATCCAGGCCTGATCCATCTGGAGCACAGCCTTCTCTTCAGGTCTCAGTCTATAGGAGTAGGCAGGGGTGATGGACATACTCATTTGAAAGGCCAGCCAGAGTGGTGAGTTCGTTCTGTCCATCTCTGTGGCTAGTCCTTTTGGGAATGACCCCAAGTATTATTACTTCCAACACTCACACACCCTAGACTAATTAGAGGACCATTGTTGTCTGTTTTTGGAAAAGGGAGAGAAAAGCACATTCCAGAGGACACATGCCACTCTTGATATCAGAGTTTCTCTAGTGGAAGGTTACCTTGGTTATATTTCAGTTGCAGGCTGAAAACACTTCGCTCTGCAATGTTGTTAAAAAACTTCAAAAAAAAAATCCTCCTGTGGTATGTTTCTAATTTAAGATTGAAAAAATATTTCTATTGTGCCATATATAGAGTAACTTAAAACCCAATAAAAGCTCCGAATTAGGGCTGGACAGAATGGTTTGAATTAAGCTCAGGTAGAGGCAAGGACACCGTATCTGTTGGCTGGGGCTGCTGGCTCTCAGGCCAAAAGGCAGGTTCAAACTGGGAGAATGGACCTGCCAAGTTTGGAGAGGAACCAGCTCCTCTGCCAGATTCTGATGCTCTTGGTCACTGGCCCATAGGGCTCTGATACTATGGTCATCTGCCCCAGCCCAGAAAGGGTCTAACTGTTGCTCTTCATGTCATCTTAGTTGCTTTGCAGGTTTCTCACTGGGGCATAGTTTATTTGAGTTGTTGGATATTTATTATTTTTTTTTCTTTTCTCGAGGTGTCCGCTAGCCTTTGCCTCGCACCTCCCTTTTGAGAAGCTACTAATGGCTTCGTCCTCTCCATGCTGTGATTGCACAATTTTTTGAGCTGGGGCTAGACTTCCCTGTCTAGTATTCCAGAGTCTGGAAGGCAGCACACACTCAGTGAATGCATAGTGAATTAATACATTTGGAACCAGTGAGTGAGGAAAATGATTTTTTTTGTTGGTATAAACAGTGCTGCATGAAACATCTTTCTACCCATCTATTTATCTGTCAATCCTGCTCCTTCTGCTCCCACTCTCTTCTCAAATCGGACACTCTTGTTGTTCTGTTTGTGTCACATGACCCAACCCTGACCACCCTCCCCATTCCAACAGCCTGGGGCCAGCCCACAACTGATTGGATAAAGAAGGTCATCTGACTCCAGAGGACCTAAATCATAGGCTAGATTAAACCAATCAGATTCTTCTGAGATTTGAACTAAGAAACAGAGAGAGGCTGTAGCAGTGTTTAGACTGGTAGGAGAGTAGTGTCCAGAGCCAAGGGAGGTTCTGCTTGGCCATGGTGGGGCCATGTGCAAGCAATTGAGTGACAGAAAAGCAGGGGTGGTGGGTGAGAGTGGGGAAGGGAAGACAGTAACAGAGACCATGATGGGGAGACAGAGATACTTCCATGACTTTGTGGAAGTGATGTGGAAGATGTAACTTTAGTTCCTGTGAGGCATGACTAAACTTTCTACCCTCAGAGGCCATGAGATATTCCTGTATCCTTTCAAAACACAAACCCAAATCATCCTTCCCTTTTATGCTACCTCCTGACTATGATGTGAGCTGCTTCCTTCCACTGGATGGTGTCCCAGTGGCCCAGGTGATGCTGGGAGTTCCGACTTTCTTATGGGGCCATAGGTGGTCCAGTGTGAGCCAGGTGGAGGGGAAGATAGGAGGTGATCTGAACTGTAAATCCCCATCCTCACCCAGCCCCTGTCCCACTACACCCCACCTAACCTAAGAGATCAGTGTGGACATCATTGTTCATTTCTCTTTGCTCATTACTGGGGCAGAGGAAAAGCTCCCACCTGTGTGCCCAGCCCCATGCCAGAACTGTCAGTGATGGCTCTCCTCTGCCTCCAGGCACCTCACTACTAGGTCAGTGGCCTCTAGCCCAGACCGCTCCCCATGACCACACCCAGAGAATCGGCCTCATGTTTGAGGTGGCACAATGGTCACATAGAACTGGGTCTCAGGCCAGGTTCCTCTGCCTACCTTGGTGGCTTCAACCAAGGTGAGTCCCCTAGTCTTGAAGGCCCTCCCTGTGAGGCAGGCTTCTTAGAACTTGACTCAGCCCCTTGGCCATTTAAAAGAGATAGCCTGTAGGTAAAGTGGCCAGCACCTCACAGACCCTGCCACCCACCCTGTGTTTTCCTCTCCAGCCTGAGGATGCTTAGTGATACTGGCCACTCTCTTCCCTTCAGTGGCTCCATCTGCCCCTCCCCTTTCCCCATCCTGGCCAGTGCTGTTCTGGTGACCTCTCATATGGGCCCCTTGTTTGGTCTTCCCCTTCCTCTACTTGGAGTCTGCAGCTAAGAAAGGTGGGATGTGGGGAGAAAGGTGGACAGGAACTAGAGGCAGGAGGCTGGGTGGGTCAGGGAGCAGGCCCTAGCGGAATGAAGCCGAAACGTCACTGCCCTATATGTGGAGATCATCTCTCTGGGGCTCAGCGAGGGGACTTCTGAGGGCAGGACAGCCCCCAGCCTCCACTAGATGGCACTGTTGCAGGTCATTTCTACCTGAGCCCTTCTCAGAGAGTATGTGTGAGTGTGCGTGTATTGTGTTGGGCATTCCTGACTTGGGTCTTGCGATGCCTCAGCCCACTCTTTGTTCCTTAGGCTAGAAGTTAACTTCTTCTGAGACATCTTCTAGGGCTCCAGTGGGCTTAGGACATGGGTTCTTGACCCCAGGGAGTTACAGAGTGACCAGGGCAGGTCCAGCGCCCTCATGGGCCATCAGTGGGAGGCTGTGAATTCTCCTGAGATCCAAGCCCAGACGGTGCAAAGCCTCAACAGGCTCCACACTCTGCATGGGCAGTACTGGGAGATTTAAACTAGGGGCAAGCTTTCAGAATCTTGAATATTTCCAATGCAAATTTTATTTTGTGTATTAATGCTGGATGGTTCATACTAGCTACTGGAGTGCTATGTTGAAAAGGCTTCTGAGGCTGGGTCTGGCTCAGGAGGAAAGAATGCTATTGCCAGTCAGTGATATCTGCCAGAGGCTTGGGGTAAGAATAGCACTCATGGCATGGTTTTTTTTTTTTTTTTTTTTTTTTTTTGGTGATGTACGTCTATGAGAATATGAGGATATACCTGTTTTGTCAAGAGAATCCTAAATATTTAGGACTTTAGAAATTATCCAACTTGTTTATTTCATAGATGGAGAAACTGAGGCACACATAGACAAAATGAGTTACCCATGGACATATGGTTTGTAGCAGAGAGAAGTTTGGAAGGTGGATCTCAGACCACCCATACCAGTATCTTTCTGACACATCTTGTATATCCAGTGGATCCAGTTCTGTGTTCAGACAAGGTCCCCAATACCACATTAACCTCTTTTGTGTGGTGTTTTGAGATCTTTAAACATGGCTGCCAAGAGAAAGTTCCAAGTTAAATATCTTCATGTCTTTGCGCTACTCAGATAGATACTGAGTAGGGCAGACTGTAAGGCTGGATCTTGGAAAATACATCTTAAGAGAAAAGAAAGGAAAGAAACTGGGGTTCTGTATATTTGAAAGAGAACACAGGGAATCAATTAACATGGCTTTGGTCAAGGGTAGTAACTCTGATTAAGCCCAAAGAGGCAGCTGAACGAGTGCACAAGGGTCTCAGGTGAGATGTGAGTGAGGAAGGATTTCCTGACCGTTGAGCAGACTGCAGGGTCAGTGTCTCAAGGCTGGGTCTGTGCGGGCTGCCTCACATGCTCATCTGCTGGAGTGGAACCACTAGGAACTGCAGAGGCCTGGGAGTAGAGTAGGTGCTCAGGAGCTAAAGCCCAGAGCTGCAGGTTCTAGGCCCAGCAACCTCACCAAATTAAGTGTATTGCGTGCTGTCCCTTTGCTTCACTTTCGTCAGCTGGTACATGGAGTTAGCTATATGGTGCCCTAGGATACAGTGCAAATGAAAGAAATGATGTCTGTCAGCCTTTATGGGTATAGGAGTTGGTTTGAAGGCAAGAGTAGGCTCTCCTGAGGATTCCACAAAGAAAACCACGAGCCCTGTTTAACAGTCTTTGTGTGCGTAAATGTGAGGATGGGAACATGTGTGCATACTGTGAATGAGAGTAATATTAAATTTTGGGGAGTAGCCAGGAGCTGTGCTATGCACGCTAGCTTGGTTAGCTCTCCAATAATCCTAGGGGATTGAGTACTATCATTATTCCCATTTTCCAGAAGAAGAAACTGAAGCCAGAGAGGTGAAATCACATGTCCAAGAATATACTCCTCAAGGGGTAGAATGCTCAACCAACTGCCTACCTGTAATTAGGCTGGTGCCATCCATAAATTAGTCTGAGAGAGAGCTGGCTTGGGGTACCCCTTTCCAACTGTATATATTGTCTGGACTTATCACAGGTGTTGTAGAGTGAATAAAGACTTAAAGTTCACCCAGGTAGGGTGGGGGTATTGCCTGTGTGTGTGTGTGTGTGTGTGTGTGTGCATGCACACACATACATTTTAGAAAATGATGTCCAACGTGGAACCCAGAAGGTGGAGGCCCTTCCATGAGAGCAACACATCCCTGCATGGTACCCAAGCTGGAGACCAGGCTTCTATCACCTGTGATGGATTGTTTTCATCAGGATTCTCTAGAGAAGCCATCAGGCGATGGATATGGATATAAATATAAATACACACACACACACACACACACACACACACACACACACACACAGGAATTGGCTTATGTGATTGTGGGGGTTGGCAAGTCCAAAATTTACAGGGTAGGCTGGCAGACTGGAGACCCAGGGAAGAATGATGCTTCAGCTCAAGTCTGCAGGGAGTTGGTTAGCAGAATTTTTCTTTTTCTTAGGGGGAGGTCACTTTTTTTCTTAAGATCTTCAGCTGATTGGGTAAGTTTGAATTATGAAAGGTAATCTACTTTACTCAGAGTCTACTGATTTAAATGTTAATCTTGCCTAAAATATATCTTTATAGCAACATCCAGACATGTTTGACCAAATATCTGAGTGCTGTAGCTCAGGCAGTTTGACATGTAAAATTAATCAACACAGGGACTAATTGGTTTCTCTCCATTAAGGTCTTTGGAAGGCTTAGGAAACATCTTTTTTTGTGAGGGGATTCCCCCCACAGATAAAAACCTGGCAGGTGAAACAATATGGCTGGCTTTCCCCTGTCTAGGGGAGGGCTGAGCCACACCCATGGGTCAGGAGGAAGAGCCTCTTCTGGGGCACATACACTATAGAGTCCCTTGGAGCCGGAGCTACTGCATTGTTGGTGGTTTGGATAGGGATTTTGATAGAACTGTCCTCTGGATCAGCTGAGTAGCTATTGTGTTCCTAGGGAGCCCCAGTGTATTAATGGGAAGCCCAAGGAGACTTCTCAATGTTGGCCTGATCTGCAGCTTTTTCTTCTTCTCACAAATGGTTCATGGCACATGGGATTTCTAGCCCTGGAATGTCTTCTTTCCAGAATATTCTCCAACTACTCAGACTATTGGAGGTCGTGAGACGACTGGAGTTCTTGGTGGGCACTAATCTGTAGGCTTTGGTTATGCACTTGTAGATACTGGCTGGAAGCTCTACGAGAACCTGACCAGAGCCCCTGTACATAGGAGGAGATGGCCTAAGGAGTGGTGAATAGGTTTAGCCATGGTGCCTGACTCCAGAGAATACGGAGCTCCTACAACCTGGCCTGTCCACCCTAGCTGGTGTCTTTGGTTCTCTGAGCCCTGTGAAGGTAGAACTGGGTGCACAGATGCCGTGCTTTTGACATGTCTTCATCTAGTGGAGAACAGCATAGCCTACTAGTTGTCTGCTCTAGGGAGGGGCCTACCCCTATAAGTTTGACTCTTGAGGGCAGGGCTTTGTTGCATGGATGACCCTGAGAGCAAAGATGGAAGCATCTAGTGCAATCTGGGGGTTCAGGGAAGGACATTTGAGCAGAAGACATAGGGACAGTAGTAGTAAGGTGAAGTTGTGCATGTCTGAGTGTATGTGCCTCCTTTACAAAAGTCCTGACACAATATTGAGCATGGCTCAATGAAGGCCCTGGTTCAGTGTAGTGGGAGGCTAACATTGTAGAGAGGAGAGGTGGGGGGAGATAGGACAGAAGGGCAGGATCTTAGGGATATGGGGTACAAACCAAAGGAGTTTAGACTCCATCTTATGGGCAACTGTCAGTTTTCTAGAGCACAATGTGGAGCGATGGGGTGATACTGGAGGCCAATGGCCAGAAGGCCATTGCGGTGGTCACCCAGGTGACTGAAAAAGGACTGTGGCCAAAGAGGTCTGGTTGAGGGGACAGAGCTGGATGCCATGGATAGGATATGTTGGTTGATTAAGCATGTATAGCATGATAAGGCATGAGGAGTCAAGGGTGAGGGAGGCCTGGTCTCTAGCTTGGGTACCAGTTGGGGGGATGATGCTATTTTCTTGGCAGGGCTGCCACCTTTTTCAAGGATGTTGGGCTCCCCTTCCCTGTGGTACCCATTCTGTTCTCATGAGTCCCCTTACTTTAATGGCCCATCTCATGAACCTGAGCTTGGCTGGGATTGCTGGGTGCCCTTGTCAGCTCATTGGCACATATCCTTGGGGTCTGTCTGAGTCTGGGAGCCTGATTCAATGGTGAGTGGTTTGGAACTTGGTGCTAGGCAAGTTCAGTTGTGGCTCCACAACTCTGCCAGGGCACTGGGGCCAGAATCCTGAGGCACTCAGAGCCCTTCTTGACCTCTGGCTCTGGCACCCAAAGAGCTGTTGCACCTCTCAGGAAGCAGCTGGCATCCTGCCGGCTAGGCTCTTCTCAGAGGTTTTCTAAATTGTTACATGGGGCCTGGAGAGTCTTAGGGTTTGGCAGTTGCACATCAGGAAAATCTGTGTGGACTGCCTTACTATATGTCTGGCCCCGTAATGGGCTCTGAATGGGCAGGGGGAAGTGCAACAAATTTAGAATAAACAGGGCAGTGAGTCTCTCATGCTGGACACATTAGGAGACCAACAAATGGCACCCAGTATTGGAAATTGGTTTGGTTGGCAACTTAGGGAAGGGAGAGGGCAGTGTGGACTACCGGGTAGATGGGACAGCTTAAGCTAAGTCTTGTCCTGTGCTCAGAGAAAGGAAAGGAAGGGGGGGGGGTGTTGTCTGTGATGGAGGAAGGGCAAGAGCAAAGGTCAGAAGTGGGCGATTGGACAAGCCTGGCTTTTGGAGTGAGTGCCTATGTGAGTGTGTGTGCTGCACAGATCAGGCACTGTTTCTTTATATGTTCTCTTATGTCTACATGTACAAATTCTACATTTCTGCTTCTAAAGAGGTGAAGGGGGGGCAGCAATCAGGCACATTTGCCCTTTGAATTCCGAGTTGAGGCAGACAGCTTCGGTTTCACACTGGGAGAGGTACAGCCCTGCCCAGGGCACTGCAGCTGAGAGCAGGGTCGGAGAGTGTGAGGAGCAGCCTTCACCACAGCTCCATCTCCATCAGGGCTCAGTAACCTGACACCCTCCCCAAGGCCTCTCAGCCCAGGCCAGTAGCACTCCCTGTCACCATGGCAACCTTCCTGGATCTGGGTATGGTTAGGGGCACTCACGGGGACCTCCGTCCAAGAGAGGCTGAAGTCATTTGGTGGCCAGTCATGAAGATTGACACCAGGGAACTGGTTTCCGGTACCGAGTTCACAGGTGGAGAGCAGACAGCCTTGATGGCTAGGAACAGTAGTTCTGTCACCAGCCATAAGTGGGGCTGACACCTACACCCGTGGTAGTGGCACATGGCGGTGGAACAAGGAGGGCCCTGGGTCCTTTCCGAGGTGGGAGAAACTGTGATCCAACCCTGACAAGGTAGATGGGCCAGCTGCCTGAGAGGTTGTGTTGGATCCCATGCAGCCCACTCTGTGCTGTTTCCCATCTGTTTCCCAAGGCCTATTTCTATCTCCTGCCCAGTGTGATAGGCTGCAGCCTAGACTTGTAGGGCTGGCCTGGCCAGGGCGGGGCTCATGGGGCCTCAGAGAGAACCTGCCTTAGGAGGGAGGCCAGAGGAAGGGCTGCGGCATATCCAACTTGTCTCACAGGTAACTTGACCCCTGGGTGTGAGACCTTTTCCATTTGTCAAATTGGTTCTCACTTCCAGTTCCAGAGTGAAGATAAGCTTGGACCAGCTGTCAGCCCGACACCAGGCTGCCCTTTTCCCTTGAATGGCTGCCTCCACTTTCCCCCTGGCTACTAGATCCTGAGATTCACCTGTGCAGTCCTCTTTCCTCTGGCTGGAGTCATCTTCCTAAATACACACTTGAAGCATGAGCCCCTTTATGCTGTGGATGGACACCTGGCCCTGTGCATGATCCTACCTCCTGGACCTGGAAACTATCCTTGGCCTCTCCTCTGTGTTCCCCAAAGCATTGATACACACATCTCTCATTGCCCTGACCAGAAGGTGCTGGTTATCTGTCTATGCCTCTTTTCAGATTAAGTACCTTGAGAGCAGGGGCTTTGGTGCTGTTTTCTGAACCAAGCTGCATCATGAATGGGACCAAGAAGGGTTGGGAAGAGCCCCCTATAGCTGGTGATTGCTCAGTGATCTGAGGAGAGAATCTATATCTCAGCTTTTCATTTGACCTGAGACCCCTGGGCAGACCATGCCACTGAGGAGCCAATAACCTAACTCACATTAGAGTAGGAAGGCAAATGGTAATGGCACTAAGCTTCCACACAGAGAACTTACTATGAACCATCACTGATTCCCAGTGTTTATACATCTTGTCTCTAACCCTTACACAGCCTTGTGAGCTATGGGTTATAAAAAACATCCCTCCAGTGAAGACACTGAGGTCCAGGGAGGTTGACTTGCCCAGAATCTCACAGCTGGTAACTATCGGGGTAGGGATCAGAATTCATGCTGGTGTCATCTCAAAGTCCATTTCTTTCCATGACTCCACCCTGGTCCTTTGTAAGTGTGGCCTGTGGGAACAAACCCACTCCAGAAAGGTCCATTCCAGCCTAAAGAGCATGTGCTGTTTGTTTCTTACCCAGTATTCTGTCTGGGTCCCTGGCATGAGCATCTGACAAGTCGTGTAAACTCTTACTGCAGTGAGCCCTGACGTCAGGGCCAGCTCCTCTTCTGTTAGTGTTTCTAATTGGTATTATCTCAGCAGTTGCTTTAGAGATTTGACTTTGATGAAAAAAATTAATTACATAATGAATTACTCTCCAAGGACCAGGCTGTTGTGTCATGGCTCAGCCACGTGTGGGGCAGGGAGCCGGCTGAAGGGGAGTGTTTGGGATGAGTTGACGTGCATTCCCCCACCGTGTGCCTCTGCATTTTTCTGTGGTGACTACAAGATGAATTAGGACTTGAATGGCCCGCGGGGATAACACACGAGTACATGCGCCACGGGGAAACATCTGCGCCATTTTGCTCCTAACGGACCAGAGAAAGCTGAGTGCGTAAGAAGCCTTGTTTTGAAATGTGTTTTCAAAATAAAGGGTTTCATAACAACCATGATTGCAGAAACAACTGCTGATGGGAATAACTTCCTGGAAAGCTGAGGCCTCCATGCGAGCTGGGATTTAAAAGGCCAAGCCGAATTCCAAACCTAATTGAAGTTGAGCACTGCTTTTTGTGCTCGTGCTCGTGCTCGCGCGCGCGCGCGCACACACACACACACACACACATTTGTAGGTGCCTCCCTCAGGCTGCAAGCTTTGTTGTTAGCTTTTGACACTTCACCCAGGACCACTGAGCTTTTGTTTTGAGGTCTGGGGCAAAAATAAGAGGCTCAGGGGTACTCCCCATTCTTCCTGGTTCCAAAGTCCCTGGTCTACACAGAGTGGCTGGAGGGAGCTACTTCTGCATTGTTGCCTAGAGCTGAACTGCGTGTCTCTGTCCTCTAGTCACATGATTGGGCCAAAGATGGAGGCTCAGCCAAAGGCAGCATCTCATAGGTTAGCGAGTGGTCTGCAGGGTGGTCTGTTGCAGGATGCTGTCCAATAGAGACTCAGCATTTGGTACCGTGGCTACTGGGCCTGATCAGATCCTCTCCTCTGTGAGTAGCAGAGGAGGATAGCCGCCAGAAGGCAGGCAGAGGAAAGTTAGAAGTCAAGAGATTCTTAGAAACCCTAAGACTGCTGGATACCTGGTGGCAACAGGTATCAAAAGGACAACTGGTGGCAACAGGAGGAGACAGAAGAAGACTGGGTCAGAACCCTGGAGCCTCAGTGGCCTCCTGAAGGTAACACCTGTTCTTCATGGCTGAGCACCTACATGTCTCTGCATAGCCTTACAACAAACATGCATTCCTCCTGGAGGTCGTTTGAACCCATTTAGCTTCTTGCTCCCTAATGGAACCTAGCCAGCCAAGGGTCCACCGTGTTCTTGCCCCTGGAGATGGTTCTGTTGAGCACCACAGATAAGCAAAAATAGAAGATTCTATTAAGGGGAATTCCCAGTCTTGGCACGGTCTTCATTTCACCACTTCCTTGGGCTTTTGGGTGGGGGAGGGTGACTGTGGGAACTTCTACTTCCCAGACAGGGGGAGTTTGGTGAGCGGTGCTGTTCTGAGACAGGGAGACCCTGGTTTCCAGACCAGAAGAGTTTCCCACAGAGGTGGAAGGACACGGTTCTGCTTTGGATTTGGAAGGGGTCTTGGTGCATTTTTTCCAATGTTGGTTCAACGAAACTCAAAACTTTTTCCTAATGCTTTCCTCCCTTCATTTTAACACCACCCTGTATGCACAAAAAGGCAGTACATGTGCTTTTGATTCCTGTACCCTGAAATCATCACTCTTTCTCCCTTGAGAAATCCCAGGTCTCAGAAACCTTTGGAGACATTTAAGCCCTTTCACCCTCTCTTAAAACGAGGACCCTGCATGCTGCTAAAAGCAAATAGATGCAGAGGGTTTCAGTCAAGACAAAAAGCATTCTTCCCTACCTGACCCAGTGTGATTGAGGCCAACCTAAGCAGCAGCCACATTCCTGGGAAACAAGGGCTTGGAGAAATCAACACCTGCTATGAAGACACCGAAGACTGAAAAGAACAGCAATGGGGTGTCAAGTTGTAAATGGTTGTCAGAAGTTGACTTGCATATTGCATCCTTTAGCTGCAACACATGGTCTTCTTTCACCCCAGTGCTGGGGACTGGAGGCTCACATCCTGTATGCTGGCCTATATTCTGTCTTGGCAAAGGCTCTTGGGGTGTGGGTGGGGGTCCTCAGGTCCACTCTTACTGCATCTTGTCTCCAGGACAGCAGTACTTTTCAGGTAACCTGATGGTGATAGTGATGTGGCAGGGGTGATGAGACAGGACAGCAGAGGTGACGGGCTCTGTTCATGAATTGCCAGAAACTCATTCTGGGCCAGTTCTTTGGGGAGGGGAGAGGAGCGTGCAGCATTTACCCAGGCCTGGAAATGGCTGTGCTCCCCTGAGGTGGTGCAGTGTAGGGGTTAACTGCACAGACCACCTGACTTCAAGTGCTAGCTTTGGCCCTTACCCGGGGGAAGGGGCTGGGACAGTTGCTTGTGTATCTGTGCCTCAACTTCACCATCTGTAAATGGGGATCATAATAGGTCTCTCACGATTGTGGTCCCCCATGATCCAAGATGTATGAGTATGTGTTTGTCATGCTGTACCTACCTGACAGCCAGCAAATGCTCTTCAGATGTTTGCTGTTATCAAGAATTACATGAAAAGAAAAAAGAAAGAATGACGTGTATACAAATGAAATGATTTGGTGCCTTTGATTTGCTTTAAAATAGTATGGGAATCGGGAAGTAGGGTGGTATACAGATGAAATGGGACTAGCCATGAGCTGACAGTTGTTGAAGCTGGGTGATGGGTACACAGAGGTTCATTAGATTATTCTTTCTATTTTTGTTTTTGAAATTTTCCATAATAAAAAGAAAAAATAATTCAAAATAAAAAGTTACATGCATTTGTATATTTATATTAATATGAGACATAATAATGTTTATAGTGGAATGTAATTAGAGATTGCAGTGCATGAGCTGATTTTTTAAAAAAGATTTTATTTATTTATTTGACAGACAGAGATCACAAGTAGGCAGAGAGACAGGCAGAGAGAGGGAGGGGGAAGCAGGCTCCCTGCTGAGCAGAGAGACAGGTGCGGGGCTCGATCCCAGGACCCAGAGATCATGACCTGAGCTGAAGGCAGAGGCCCAATCCACTGAGCCACCCAGGCGCCCCAGTGCATGAGCTTATTTGAAGTAATATGCTAATAATTCTTTCTTTCTTTTTCTTTCTTTTCTTTTCTTTTCTTTTCTTTCTTTCTTTCTTTCTCTTTCTTTCTTTCTTTCTCTTTCTTTCTTTCTTTCTTTCTTTCTTTCTTTCTTTCTTTCTTTCTTTCT
>NW_019154123.1:21650282-21653546 GCF_002288905.1 Enhydra lutris kenyoni
TTCTTTTTCTTTATTGTAGAGAGAGAGTGTGCTCATGTGTGAGCAGGGGCAGGTCCAGAGAGAGATGGAGAGAGAGAACCTTAAGCAGACTCCACACCCAGCACAGAGCCCGGCGCTGGGCTTGATCTCACGACCCTGAGATCATAACCTGAGCTGAAATCAAGAGTCAGACGCTTACCCTACCCGGCCACACAGGTGTTCTTGTCTGTGAACTTTTAAATTTTAATAATTATGTATTTAAAATGTAAATAATTATAGCAAGTAGTATGAAACATTTCCTTTTAAACTAACGTTAAGTAGGAAAATTGAGTTGATTTCATGAGAAGAAATGAAGGTAATGAGAAAAGAAGAGATTATCTGGATATGGCAAACATGATGGTGGTAGAAATTGAATTGTGGAAGTTTTGGACACATCATTAAAGTTCTGATGAGGAAGGTTCATGCTGATTACTTTGAGTGCACAGTGTGTTGGCCTTATGGGACCATTTATCTAGAAGGTTAAACATGGGGGTCACAGCAGCAAGAGATAGGAGGGAGATGACTGTGGGCTTTGGAGATACACAGACCTTGTTTTGGTTCCTGACTCTGCTGTTTAATGGCTGTGAGACACTGGGCAAATGACCCACCTGCTCTGGGCCTTGTTTCTTCATCTGCAAAACTGGGATGTAACTATATATATTAAAATGTCCTTGTGAGAATTAAATGAGGTGATGCCTGTGGTATACCTGGTATAGTGCATTGCATGTAACAGGTGCTTAGTAAATGGCAGTGCACTTGGAAAAGAAGTAGGACAGGCAAGGTGGAGCATAAAGTCCATGTTTGAGCTCTGGGCGCAGTCCTTACAATTTCATTCAGAACATGTTTAGTCCTATCTGAGACACAATTTTAAATGCATGTGTTTTTTGTTTGTTCTACTGTTCTAATCTGTGGATCCTGAGAAGTGGACAGGAGACAGTTGGGGACATGCTGAGCAGACAGAAGGCGGAGCCTGTTGATTGACACAATCAGCACGGCGTTATCCGTTATCCGCAGGGCATATCATGTGGCTCCTTTGCTTGTTCTGATAATACAGTTGGTTTCTGTTGCTTGAAACAGCTCCCACCCAGTCAAGTCAAATTTTGCTGTCTATAATTCACAAATAACAGTTTTTATTGAGTGTTTACTCAGTGCCAGGACCATGCTGAGCCTCCACATTCATTTCCTGACTCAGCTGCCCTGACAGCCTTCCAGGCGAGGGGTCACTGTTCCCGCATCACAGCTGAGGACACTGAGGCTGAAAGGATGCAATGACCTCCGGACGACCCCACAACAGGTGAGTGGCGAGCCAGGACAGACGAGGTGTGATTGGGCTCTGAAATCAGAGCCCACATGCTTGGTCATAGGACTCCACCAGCACTCTGTCTGAGGGCCTCTGGGCTCCTCAAGACCTGGACATCCCCTCCTCTTAGGGTATGGTCTTAGTCCTGATCTAGTAGCATGAGGCCTCATCAGGTCAGCTCTTGGGGACAGGTGCCTGGGGGTTAGGGTACCACTTGAATGTGGCTGTAGTCTGGCAGAGATGTGGCTCTTGTCAATCTGGAGATCCTTTAGACCTTTACACTTAAAAATGCAAGCTCTGTCCATCTTCAGAGGACAAGTCATGACAAGCAGGTTTTGAACATTTGGAGACCATATTTCTAGGTCACAAGGACCTTACCTTTTGGTGTGTGACGGAAGGGTACAGATGGAAAATATATGCCTTGGTTTCTGCCATGTGTGCCCAGAATCCCAGAGATAATGTTTGTTTGAGCTTCACAGTAGTCTGTTCACAGATTTCCCCATAATTTCCCACTAGTCCAGCAGTTCTCTGTAGATACCCATAGGCATCTAGCAGTTCCAAAGAGAAAAACAGCAACCCATGGTTTAGAAATGGTAATGCCCATTAATTGAATTCATATAACTTCTAAATGGGACCATCTCTCATACAGAAAAAATATTACCACTTCCAGCAGCCACACTAGGAAATACTCAGCAAACATAAGATAGGATCACCGGTGAAGGAGTAAATATGCCAGCATTTATGTGTCCAAATGTGCATTGCTTTTTGAAAGGTAATTCTCCTGAGGGCTCTACAGTTATTCCATAGAACACTCTTATTGCTCCATGCTTTTGGGGGGTTTCTTCTATGTGACTGCCTTTAGAACCCATTATGTATTCATTTCAGTGTCTCTAAGGTAATTCTTTGTCTTTAGGGACAGGTTTGGCTTTTTAGAAAATTCCAAGGTCAATCCAAGCCCAGCTCAATGAAGTGTATGTGTGGTGGTAGTTGTGTCAGTTATCAGTTGCCACAGTACTGCTGCAAAAGAAACAACCAGAAAAACCTCAGGGACCCACAACAAATATTATTTAGCTCATGACTCTGCAGGAATTCAGCTGATCTGGGGTGGTTTTGGCTGATCTTGGCAGGTCTTGCTTGTGTATCTGCGGTCAGCTGATCTTGTCTGAGTTTGCTCAGATATCTAGGGAACAGCTGCATGATAGCTGGTCCAGAATGGCCTCATCTGAATATCTGGGGACTCAGCTGTGTTTGATTTGTCTTTCATCCTCCATCAGGATAGTTGGGGGCATACTTTCAGGGTGATGGCAGAGGCATAAAGAGAAAGAAACCTCAGTGTGTAAGTCCATTTCAAGCCTATGCATTATTTCTGCCAACATCTCATTGGCCAGAGGAGGTCATATGGCAAAAGAAAGGCATACAAGAAGGAGTGAAGAACTGTGATGTTTTTAGCCATCTATCACAGTGACTAAATTGGAATGTGTTTTTGTTCCAAAGGGAATTGGCTTCAAAATTCTGACAGTGATCTTGTGGGTCGTCAGTGAAGTTCCCCAAACAAGCATTTCAGACAGTTATCTGAGGAGACAATTCCAAATGATCTCTGACAACAGCAGAATCCTTTGAAGGAAGGGTATGGCCTGTGAGGTGACTGTGGGGAGGACAGTGGCTGCCCCCCTTTGACAAAACAGGAAAAAAATATACAGTGGAAAAAAAGACAGTCTCTTCAGTAAATGGTGCTGGGAAAACTGGGTAGCTATATGTAGAAGAATGAAACTCGACCATTCTCTTACACTGTACACAAAGATAAACTCAAAATGGATAAAAGACCTCAACGTGAGACAGGAATCCATCAGAATCCTAGAGGAGAACATAGGCAGTAATCTCTTCGATATCAGCCACAGCAACTTCTTTCAAGATATGTTTCCAAAGGCAAAGGAAACAAAAGCGAA
>NW_019154123.1:21658546-21663215 GCF_002288905.1 Enhydra lutris kenyoni
GGGGGAACCAGGTGGTGGGTATTAGAGAGGGCTGGGACTGCATGGAGCACTGGGTGTGGTACAAAAACAATGAATACTGTTATGCTGAAAATAAATTTAAAAAAAGATAAAAAAAAAGAAAAAAAAATTTTCCTCTCTTTTCTTTATATTTAGAAAAGGTAGAAGTATTTAATACTTTGTTCAGCGAATTGTAAAATCTTTCTTTAATCCTACACCAAAACTTGACCCAAAGGTTGGTTGTCCTGTGGAACCTGAAACTGGGTAACTGCACTTTCTTTTGTATAGTATTGCACTAAAATATATTGGTCCATTGTGCATATTTTATTAATCTTTATCCATGCATGATTTCATAATATTATTCAATGGTCATTCAGAACACATTGGTTCATTGAACCATGTAGCTCTTCCAAGTTAAATATATCTTTTTTTTGGAATAAAGTTTTAATTGAAGTATAGTTGACACACAATGTTACATTAGTTTCAGGTGTGCAACACTGTGATTCCACAAGACTCTGCATCACATTGTGCTCACTGCGGTGAATCATACAATGGGTTTACAATACTGCTGACTGTGTTCCCTTGGCTGTACCTTCTATCTCTGTGACTTATTCATTCCACTGGGAGTCTGTACCTTCCATTCCCCTTCATTCATTTTCCATCATACCCCACCTCTCCAGCAATCATTTATTGGTCTGTTTATGCTTTTTGTTTGTTGGTTTGTTTATTCATTGTTTTTTTTTTTCAATTCCATATGTAAGTGAAATCATATGGTATTTGTCTTTCTCTATCTGACTTATTTCACTTAGCTTAATACCCTCTAGATCTATTCTGTTGTGGAAAATGAGAAAGATATCATTCCTTTTTAAAAAAATATTTTATTTATTTATTTGAGAGAGAGAGAGAGAGAGAGTGCATGCCTGAGTGAGGGAGAGGGGCTGAGGGAGAGGAATAAGCAGATTTCCTGCTGAGCAGGGAGCCGGACTCGGGGCCTAGTTCCAGGATCCTGAGATCATGACCAGAGCCAAAGGCAGCTGCTTAACTGACTGAACCATTCAGGCACCCCTCATTCTTTTTTTATGGCTGAGTAATATTCCATTCTATATATTCCACATCTTTTTTGTTCATTTATCTATTGATGGACACATGGACTGCTTCCATATCTTGGCTATTGTAAATAATGTTGCAATAAACACAAGGTTGTATATATCTTTTCAAATTAAGTGTTTTTGTTTTCTTTGGGTAAATACCCAGTAACAGAATTACTGGATCATATAATATTTCTATCTTTAATTTTTTAAAACCATCTTATTTATTTATTTGACAGAGAGAAACACAGTGAGACAGGGAACACAAGCAGGGGAAGTAGGAGAGGGAAAAGCAGGCTTCATGCTTATGGCTCAATCCAGGACTCTGAGATCATGACCTGAGCCTAAGGCAGGCACATAATGACTGAGCCACCCAGGTGCCCCTATTTTTAACTTTTTTATTAACATATAATGTATTATTTGCCCCATGGGTACAGGTCTGTGAATCTCAGGCTTATACATTTCATAGTACTCACCATAGCACATACCCTCCCCAATGTCCATAACCCAGCCACCCATAACTGCCCCCCACCCAATCCCCAGCAACCCTTAGGTTGTTTCATGAGATTAAGAGTCTGTGATGGTTTGTCTCCCTCCCAATCCCATCCCAATCTCCCTCCCTACCCCCCATGACCTCCCGCCCTGCCTCTAAAATCCCTCATATCAGAGAGATCATATAGTAATTGTCTTTCTCTGATTGACTTATTTTGCTCAGCATAATACCCTCTAGTTCCATCCACATTGTTGCAAATGGTAAGATTTCATTTTTTGATGGCTGCATTGTATTCCATTATATATATCTATATATCTATATATCTCACATCTTCTTTATCTATTCATCTATTGATGGACATCTAGGTTCTTTCCATAGTTTGGCTATTATGGACATTGCTGCTATAAATATTCAGGTTTGGATCCCTACATTTGTATCTTCACGTTAAATACCCAGTAGTGTGATTGCTGGGTCATAGAGTAGCTCTATTTTCAACTTTCTGAGGAACCTCCATGCTGTTTTCCAGAGTGGCTGCACCAGCTTGCATTCCCACCAACAGTGTAGGAGGGTTCCTCTTTCTCCGCAACCTCTCCAACATCTGTCATTTCCTGACTTGTTAATTTTAGCCATTCTGACAGTGTTAGGTGGTATCTCACTGGAGTTTTGATTTATATTTCCCCAATGCTGAGTGATGTTGAGCACCTTTTCATGTGTCTGTTGGCCATCTGGATGTCTTCTTTGCAGAAATGTCTGTTCGTGTCCTCTGCCCATTTTTGATTGGATTATTTGTTCTTTGGGTGTTGAGTTTGATAAGTTCTTTATAGGTTTTGGATACTAGCCCTTTATCTGATAGGTCATTTGCAAATATCTTCTCCCATTCTGTTGGATGTCTTTTGGTTTTGTTGACTGTTTCTTTTGCTGTGCAAAAGCTTTTGATCTTGATGAAGTCCCAATAGTTCATTTTTGCCCTTGCTTCCCTTGCTTTTGGCTATGTTTCCAGGAAGAAGTTGCTGTGGCTGAGGTTGAAGAGGTTGCTGCCTGGGTTTTCCTTAAGGATTTTGATGGATTCCTGTCTCACATTGAGGTCTTTCCTCCATGTTGAGTCTATTTTTGTCTGTGGTATAAGGAAATGGTCGAGTTTCATTCTTCTGCATGTGGCTGTCCAGTTTTCCCAACACCATTTGTTGAAGAGACTGTCTTTTTTCCATTGGACATTCATTCCTGCTTTGCTGAAGACTAGTTGACCATAGAGTTGAGGGTCCATTTCTGGGCTCTCTGTTCTGTTCCATTGATTTATGTGTCTGTATTTGTGTCAGTACCTACTGTCTTGATGATGACAGCTTTGTAATAGAGCTTGAAGTCTGGAATTGTGATGCTGCCAACTTTGATTTTCTTTTACAACATTCTTCTGGCTATTTGGGGTCTTTTTTGGTTCCATATAAATTTTAGGATTATTTGTTCCATTTCTTTGAAAAAAGTTGATGGTATTTTGATAGGGTTTGCAATAAATGTGTAGATTGCTCTGGGTAGCATAGATGTTTTCACAATATTTGTTCTTCCAATCCATGAGTATGGAACTTTTTTCCATTTCTTTGTGTCTTTGTCAAATTTTTTCGTGAGTACTTTATAGTTTTCTGAGTACAGATTCTTTGCCTCTTTGGTTAGGTTTATTCCTAGGTATCTTATGGTTTTGAGTGCAATTGTAAATGGGATCGACCCCTTAATTTCTCTTTCTTCTGTCTTGCTATTGGTGTATAGAAATGTAACTGATTTCTGTGTATTGATTTTGTATCCTGCCACTTTACTGAATTCCTTTATAAGTTCTAGCAGTTTTGGAGTGGACTCTTTTGGGTTTCCCACATAAAGTACTATATCATCTGCAAAGAGTGAGAGTTTGACTTCTTTGCCAATTTGGATGCCTTTTATTTCTTTTTGTTGTCTGATTGCTGAGGCTAGGACTTCTGGTACTATGTTGAATAGCATGGTGATGGTGCTCATCCCTGCCATGTTCCTGACCTTAGGGGAAAATGTCTCAGTTTTTCCTCATTGAGGATGATATTTGCTGTGGGTTTTTCATAGATGGCTTTGATGATACTGAGATATATACCATCAATCCCTACATTGTGAAGAGTTTTGATCAAGGAAGGATGCTATACTTATCAAAAGCTTCTCAGCATCTATTGAGAGTGTCATATGGTTCTTGTTCTTTCTTTTATTAATGTATTGTATCACATTGATTGAATTGTGTAATTCCTTGCAGACCAGGAATAAATCCCACTTTGTCATGGTGAATCATCCTTTTACTGTACTGTTGTATCCTATTGGCTAGTATTTTGGTGAGAATTTTTGCATCTGTGTTCATCACAGATATTGGTCTGTAATTTTCCTTTTTCTAGGGTCTTTGTCTGGTTTTCAGATCAAGGTAATGCTGGACTCATAAAATGAGTTTGGAGTTTTCCCTCTAATTCTATTTTTTGGAACAGTTTTTATGACAATAGGTATTAGTTCTTCTTTAAATGTTTGGTAGAATTACCCTGGGAAGCCGTCTGGCCCTGGGCTCTTGTTTATTGGGAGATTTTTGATGACTACTTCAATCTCCTTACTGATTATGGGTCTGTTCAGGTTTTCTATTTCTTCCTGGTTCAGTTTTGGTAGTTTATATGTCTAGGAATGTATCCATTTCTTCCACGTTGTCAAATTTGCTGGTGTATAGTTGCTCATAATATGTTCTTTTTTTTTTTTTTAAAGATTTTTATTTATTTATTAGGCAGAGACCACAAGTAGGCAGAGAGGCAGGCAGAGAGAGAGGAAGGGAAGCAGGCTCCCTGCTGAGCAGAGCACTTGATGCGGGGCTCGATCCCAGGGTCCTGGGATCATGACCTGAGCTGAAGGCAGAGGCTTTAACCCACTGAGCCACCCAGGTGCCCCTCATAATATGTTCTGATAATTGTTTGTATTTCTTTGGTGTTGGTTGTGATCTCTCCTCTTTCATTCATGATTTTATTAATTTGGGTCCTTTCTCTTTTCTTTTTGATAAGTCTGGCCAGGGGTTTATCAATCTTATTAATTCTTTCAAAGAACCAGCTCCTAT
>NW_019154123.1:21663315-21710840 GCF_002288905.1 Enhydra lutris kenyoni
TGTTCTGATAATTGTTTGTATTTCTTTGGTGTTGGTTGTGATCTCTCCTCTTTCATTCATGATTTTATTAATTTGGGTCCTTTCTCTTTTCTTTTTGATAAGTCTGGCCAGGGGTTTATCAATCTTATTAATTCTTTCAAAGAACCAGCTCCTAGTTTCATTGATTTGTTCTACTGTTCTTTTGGTTTCTATTTCATTGATTTCTGCTCTGATCTTTATGATTTCTCTTTTCCTGCTGGGTTTAGCCTTTCTTTGATGTTCCTTTCCCAGCTGCTTTAGGTGTAGGGCTAGGTTGCGTACTTGAGACCTTTCTTCTTTCTTGAGAAAGGCTTGTATTGTTATATACTTTCCTCTCAGGACTGCCTTTGCTGTGTCTCACAGATTTTGAACAATTGTGTTTTCATTATTATTTGTTACCATGAATTTTTTAAATTCTTCTTTAATTTCCTGGTTGACCCATTCATTCTTTAGTAGGATGCTCTTTAGCCTCCATGTATTTGAGTTCTTTCCAACTTTGCTCTTGTGAATGAGTTCTAGCTTCAGAGCATTGTGGTCTGAAAATATGCAGGGAATAATCCCAATCTTTTGGTACCAGTTGAGACCTGATTTGTGACCCAGGATGTGATCTATTCTGGAGAATGTTCCATGTGCACTAGAGAGGAATGTGTGTTCTGTTTCTTTGGGATGTAATGCCCTAAATATATCTGTGATGTCCATTTGGTCCAGTGTTTCATTTAAGGCCTTTATTTCCTTGTTGATCTTTTGCTTAGATGATCTGTCCATTTCACTGAGGGGGGGTGTTAAATACCCCTACAATTAATGTATTATTGTCAATGTGTTTCTTTGATTTTGTTATTAATTGGCTGATATAATTGGCTGCTCTCCTGCTAGGGGCATAGATATTTAAAATTGTTAGACCGTCTTGTTGGACAGACCCTTTAAGTATGATACAGTGTCCTTCTTCATCTCTTGTTAGAGTCTTTGGCTTAAAATCTAATTTATCTGATATAAGGTTTGCTACCCCAGCTTTCTTTGGATGTCCATTAGCATTGTAAATTGTTTTCCACCCCGTCACTTTCAGTCTGGAGGTGTCTTTGGGTCTAAAATGAGTTTCTTGCAGATGGCATATTGATGGGTCTTGTTTTTTTTTAATCCATTCTGATACCTGTGTACTTTGATTGGGGCATTTAGTCCATTTACATTCAGGGTAACTATTGAAAGATATGAATTTAGTGCCATTGTATTGCCTGTAAGGTGACTGTTACTGTATATTGTCTCTTTTCCTTTCTGGTGTGTTACTTTTAGGATCTCTCTTTCCTAAGAGTACCCCTTTCAATATTTCCTGTAGGGCTGGTTTGGTGTTTGCAAATTCTTCTAGTTTTCATTTGTCCTGGAACCTCTTTATCTCTCCTTCTATTTTCAATGACAGCCTAGCGGAACATAGTATTCTTCCCTGCATATTTTTCTCATTTAGTGCTCTGAATATATCATTACAGTCCTTTCTGCCTTGCCAGGTCTCTGTGGATAGGTCTGCTGCCAATCTAATATTTCTACTGTTGTATGTTACAGACTTTTTGTCCCGAGCTGCTTTCAGGATTTTCTCTTTGTCACTGAGACTTGTAAGTTTTATTTTTAGATGATGGGGTGTTAACCTATTTTTATTGACTTTGAGGGGGGGGTTTTCTGTGCCTCCTGGAGTTTGATGCTTGTTCCTTTTGCCAAATTAAGGACATTCTCTGCTATAATTTGCCCCAATATGCCTTCTGCTCCCCCTCTCTCTTTCTTCTTCTTCTGGGAATCCAATTATTCTAATATTGTTTCATCTTATGGTATAATTTATCTCTTGAATTCTCCTCTTGTGGTCCAGTAGTTGTTTGTTTCTCTTTTGCTCTGCTTCTTAATTCTCCATCATTTGGTCTTCTATATTACTAATTCTTTCTTCAGCCTCATTTATCCTAACAGTAAGAGCTTCCATTTTTTATTACACCTCATTAATAGCTTTTTTGATTTCAACTTGGTTAGATTTTAGTTCTTTTATTTCCCCAGAAAGGGATTTTATTTCTCCAGAAAGGGTTTCTCTAATATCTTCCATACCTTTTTCGAGCCCAGCTAGCTCCTTGAGACTTGTCATTCTGAACTCTAGTTCTGACATATTACCAATGTCTGTATTGATTAGGCCCTAGCCATCAGTACTGCCTCTTTTTCTTTTTTTTTTTGTGGTGAGTTTTTCTGCCTTGTGATTTTATCCAGATAAGAATAGATGAATAAGAGAACAAAATACTAAAAGGGTAGCAATGGCCTCAGAAAAATATACACTAGTCAAATCAGAAGAGAAGCAAAACCAGGGGAGGAGAAAAGGGGAGGGAGAGAAAAAAATTATATTAGACTGGTGAATAGAACAGAACCACACACTTGATTTTGAGTCTATTTTTGTCTAGTAGAAGAAACTACCTCCAAAAATTTTAAAGAATGAAAAACTTATATATATAAAAAATATGGTAAACATGATGAAGTTATGTAATATGACCATAAAGATGAAAATTAAAATAGATTCTAAAAAAGGAATTGATACAATAAGAAGTTGGTTGAAGAAAGAAAAGAAAAAAAAGAGGAATAAATGTGATCAGGCTGGAGACTAGAAGAAAGCCATGTACTAGATTTAGGGTATATTTTGATCTAATAGAAGAAATTGTAGAAATTTTTTTTAAATTTAAACATTATTTTATTTATTTATTTTTATTTCTTTTCAGCGTAACAGAATTCATTGTTTATGCACCACACCCAGTGCTCCATGCAATATGTGCCCTCCATAATACCCACCACCTGGCTCCCCCAACCTCCCACCCCTGACCCCTTCAAAACCCTCAGATTGTTTTTCAGAGTCTATAGTCTCTGATGGTTCATCTCCCCTTCCAATTTCCCTCAACTCCCTTTTCCTCTCCATCTCCCCATATCCTCCATGTTATTTGTTATGCTCCACAAATAAGTGAAACCATATGATAATTGACTTTCTCTGCTTGACTTATTTCACTCAGCATACTCTCTTCCAGTCCTGTCCATGTTGCTACAAAAGTTGGGTATTCATCCTTTCTGATGGAGGCATAATACTCCATAGTGTATATGGACCACATCTTCCTTATCCATTCATCTGTTGAAGGGCATCTTGGTTCTTTCCAGTTTGGTGACTATGGCCATTACTGCTATAAACATTGGGGTACAGATGGCCCTTCTTTTCACTACATCTCTATCTTTGGGGTAAATACCCAGTAGTGTAATTGCAGGGTCATAGGGAAGCTCTATTTTTAATTTCTTGAGGAATCTCCACACTGTGTTCCAAAGTGGCTGCACCAACGTGCATTCCCACCAACAGTGTAAGAGGGTTCCCCTTTCTCCAGATCCTCTCCAACACACATTGTTTCCTGTCTTGTTAATTTTGGCCATTCTAACTGGTGTAAAGTGGTATCTCAATGTGGTTTTGATTTTAATTTCCCTGATGGCTAATGATGATGAACATTTTTTCATGTGTCTGATAGCCATTTGTATGTCTTCCTTGGAGAAGTGTCTGTTCATGTCTTCTGTCCACTTTTGGACATGATTATCTGTTTCTTTGGGTGCTGAGTTTGAGAAGTTCTTTATAGATCATGGATGTCAACCTTTATTTTATTTTTTCAGTGTTCCAAGGTTCATTGTTTATGCACCACACCCAGTTCTCCATGCAATTCCTGCCCTCCTTAATACCCACCACCAGGCTCACCTAAACGCCCACCCCTATTCCCTCCAAAACGTTCAGTCTGTTTCTCAGAGTCCATAGTCTCTCATGGTTCATCTTCTCCTCTGATTTCCCCCAAATCCCTTCTCCTCTCCTTCTCCCAGTGTCCTCCATGTTATTCCTTAAGCTCCACAAATAAGTGAAACCATATTATAATTGACTCTGTCTGCTTGACTTATTTCACTCAGCATAATCTCCTCCAGTGCTGCCCATGTTGATACAAAAGTTGGGTATTTAGAAGTCCTAGACAAAAAGAAATAAAAGGTATTCAAAATTGGCTAAGAAGAAGTCCAACTCTCTCTCTTTGCAGATGACATGATACTTTATATGCAGAACCCGAAAGACTCCACTCCAAACTATTAGAAGTCATACAGCAATTCAGTAATGTGGCAGGATACAAAATTAATGTACAGAAATCAGTTGCTTTCTTATATATTAACAATGAAAATGTGGAAGGGGGAAATTAGAGAATCAATTCCATTTACTATAGCACTAAGAACCATAAGATACCTGGGAATAAACCAAACCAAAGACATAAAGGATCTCTTGAGGAACTACAGAACACTCATGAAAGAAATTGACAAAGACACAAAAAGATGGAAAACCATTCCATGCTCATGGATTGGAAGAATAAACATTATTAAAATGTCTATACTGCCCAGAGCAATCTATACCTTCAATGCTATTCCGATCAAAATTCCACCGGCATTTTTCAAAGAGCCAGAACAAACAATCCTAAAATTTGTATGGAACCAGAAGAGACTCCAAATTGCTAAGGAAATGTTGAAAAAGAAAAACAAAACTGGGGGCATCACATTGTCTGATTTCAAGCTTTACTACAAAGCTGTGATCACCAAGACAGCATGGTACTGTCACAAAAACAGACACATAGAACAGTGGAACAGAGTAAAGAGCCCAGATATGGACCCTCAACTTTATGGTCAAATAATCTTCAACAAAGCAGGAAAAAATATGCAGTGGAAAGAAAGACAGTCTCTTCAATAAATCATGCTGGGAATATTGGACAGCTATGTATAGAAGAATGAAGCTTGACCATTCTCTTACACCATACAAAGATAAATTTGAAATGCATAAAAGACCTCAACATGAGGCAGGAATCTATCAAAATCTTAGAGGAGAACATAGGCAGTAAGCTCTTCAGCATTGGCCGCAGAAACCTCTTTCAAGACATGTCTCCAAGGGAAAGGAAACAAAAGCAAAATGACCTTTTGGGACTTCATCAAGATCAAAAGCTTCTGCACAGCAATGAAAACAAAAGAGGCAACCCATGGAATGGGAGAAGATATTTGCAAATGATACTATAGACAAAGGGCTGATATCCAAGATCTATAAAGAACTTCTCAAACTCAGCACCCAAAGAAACAGATAATCATGTCCAAAAGTGGACAGAAGACATGAACAGACACTTCTCCAAGGAAGACATACAAATGGCTATCAGACACATGAAAAAATGTTCATCATCGTTAGCCATCAGGGAAATTAAAATCAAAACCACATTGAGATACCACTTTACACCAGTTAGAATGGCCAAAATTAACAAGACAGGAAACAATGTGTGTTGGAGAGGATCTGGAGAAAGGGGAACCCTCTTACACTGTTGGTGGGAATGCAAGTTGGTGCAGCCACTTTGGAACACAGTGTGGAGATTCCTCAAGAAATTAAAAATAGAGCTTCCAGCAATGGCCACGGTTGCCAAACTGTGGAAAGAACCAAGATGCCCTTCAACGGACGAGTGGGTAAGGAAGATGTGGTCCATATACACTATGGAGTATTATGCCTCCATCAGAAAGGATGAATACCCAACTTTTGTAGCAACATGGACGGGACTGGAAGAGAGTATGCTGAGTGAAATAAGTCAAGCAGAGAGAGTCAATTATCATATGGTTTCACTTATTTGTGGAACACAACAAATAACATGGAGGACAAGGGGAGTTAGAGAGGAGAAGGGAGTTGAGGGAAATTGGAAGGGGAGGTGAACCATGAGAGACTATGGACTCTGAAAAACAATCTGAGGGGTTTGAAGCGGCGGGGGGTGGGAGGTTGGTGGAACCAGGTGGTGGCTATTAGAGAGGGCACGGATTGCATGGAGCACTGGGTGTGGTGCAAAAACAAGGAATACTGTTATGCTGAAAATTTAAAAAAAAATAGAGCTTCCCTATGACCCTGCCATTGCACTACTGGGTATTTACCCCAAAGATACAGATGTAGTGAAAAGAAGGGCCATCTGTACCCCAATGTTCATAGTAGCAATGGCCACAGTCGCCAAACTGTGGAAAGAACAAAAATGCCCTTCAACAGACAAATGGATAAAGAAGATATGGTCCATACATACAATAGAATATTGTGCCTCCATAAGAAATGATGAATACCAACTTTTCTATCAACATGGATGGGACTGGAGAAGATTATGCTGAATGAAATAAGTCAAGCAGAGAGAGTCAATTATCATAATGTTTCACATATTTGTGGAGCATAAGGAATAACAGAAGACATTGGGAGAAGGAGAGGAGAAGGGTGTTGGGGGAAATTGGAGGGGGAGAAGAAGCATAAGAGACTGTGGACTCTGAGAAACAAATTGAGGGTTTTGGAGGGGATGGGAGTGGGGGGTTGGGTGATCCTGGTGGTGGGTATTAAGTAGGCAGGTATTTCATGGAGCACTGGGTGTGATGCATAAACAATGCATCTTGGAATGCTGAAAAAATAAAAAGTTAAAAAAACGTTAAAAAAAGTTGGGTATTTATCCTTTCTGATGGAGGCTAAATATTCCATTGTATATATAGACCATATCTTCTTTATCCATTTGTCTGTTGAAGGGCATCTTGGCTCTTTCCACAGTTTGGCGACTGTGGCCATTGCTGCTATGAACATTGGGGTACAGTTTTCACTACATCTTCTTTCTACATCTTTTCACTATATCTGTATCTTTGGGGTAAATTCCTAGTAGTGTAATTGCAGGGTCATAGGGTAGCTCTATTTTTCATTTCTTAAGGAATCTCCACACTGTTTTCCAAAGTGGCTGCACCAACTTGCATTCCCACCAACAGTGTAAGAGGGTTCCCCTTTCTCCAGATCCTCTCCAACACACATTGTTTCCTGTCTTGTTAATCTTGGCCATTGTATCCCAAAATTTTAAAGAAAAAATACCCCTATATTCATATAAAAAATAAGGTTAAATAAAATGAAGGGATAAAATATGACTATAACAATGAAAATTAAAGATTTTTAAAAAGGTATTGATAAAATAAAATTGATAAAATAAAATAGTTAAATAACATTAAGTTAGGAAAGAGGAGAAATTAAAAAAATATAAGAAAAAAATTAAGTTAAAAACATTTAAACTTTGAAAGACTAAAGGATCATGGGAAAAATGCCATGAATTCTATGTGTTGCTTTCCGTAGCTCTGGAGTTCTTCAGTCCTCATTCATTGGTGAACTTGGTCTTGGCTGGACCTTCCTGTTGCTCTTCTGGTGGAGATGCCCATTGCCATGATTCTCAAATGTCTTTGCCCTAGGTGGAATTGCACTGCCCTTGCCAGTGGCCGGGCTAAGTAATCTGCTTGGGTTCACTCTTGGTAGCTTTCGTTCTCTGAAATCTTTCTGTAGGGTTTTGGAGGACGGGAATGAAAATGGCGGCCTCCCAATCTCTGGCCCACTGGAGCCAAGAGCTCAGGGCCCCACTCCTCAGTGCACCCTCAGAGAAAAGCGGTTAGTCACTCCTGTCTCCCTGGTCTCTGGCCAGGCTCCCTGCTCACCTGGCCTGTGACTGAGCATTTCTATCAGGTGCATGGCCCCATTTGGAGCCTCCAAACCCAGCAGATTCCTCCTACATGATCCCATGCCACTCCTCCCAGAGGAGGAAGGTGAATCTCCCCAATCTGCTGCTTGTTGAGTCCTAGCTCAAAGAGCAGTGGCCCGACTGTTCCTTGGATCACCGTTTAAGGTAACCCCGAGCTGAGAGCCCCTCCTTGGCTCCGTCTCTACAGCTGGCTTCCCCACTCTCATACCTGGGGGCTCTGCCACACTCAGACACCCCTGGTCTTTCTGTGACCCTGCGGGTCCTGAGACCACACTGTCCCCATGAGGGCTCCCCCCCCACTTAGCCTCTGGAGCAACGTCTCTCACTGGAGTCAACTTCTAAAAGTTCTATTTTGTGCTCTGTTTTTCTCTTACTTGCCAGGAGCCAGTCCATCCCCCCATGGTCTATCTTCCCTAATGTTGCCTCGGATTCACTTCTCTCCACATCCTAACTTCCGGAAAGTGGTCACTTTTCTGCTCCTAGAATTGCTGTTCTTCTTTTCTATCTCCTCTTGAGTTTGTAGGTGTTCAGAATGGTTTGATAACTATCTAGCTGAACTATTTCTCCCCCATCTTGCTCCTCCCTCCCTATTTAAAATTTTTTAAAAAAAATATTTAGTTATTTGACAGAGCACACAAGCATGGGCAGTGGTAGGCAGAGGGAGAGGGAGAAGCAGGCTCCCTACTGAGCAAGGAGCCCAACACATGGCTCAATCCCAGGTCCATGACCTGAGCCAAAAGCAGATGCTTAACTGACTGAGTCACCCACGTGCCCCTATTTTTAATTTTTTGAGGAAATTCCAAAATGCTTTCTGCAGTGGCTGCACCAATTTGTATTCCCACCAGCAGTGCACAAGTGTTCCTTTTTCTCCACATCCTTACTAACACTTGTTATCTCTTGTCTTTTTGATTCTAGCCATTCTCACAAGTGTGAGGTGATATGTTGTTGTGGTTTTGATTTGCATTTTCTTGACGATAAGTGATGATGAGCATCTTTTCATGGATCTCTTGGCTATCTGTATGAAGTGCTTGTTCATGTCTTCTGACCATTTTAATCAGATTACTGTTAATATTATTTTTGGTGTTGAATTGTATAAGTTCTTTACATATTTTGGATATTAACCTCTTACGGAATATATCATTTACAAATATCTCCACCCATTCAGTAGGTTGCCTTTTTGCTTTGTTGATGGCTTTCTTCACTTTTTTTTTGGTGTGGTCCCAGTAGTTTATTTGTTTTCCTTGAAAATGTTGCTACAGCTGGTGTCAAATAAATTACTGCCTATGTTTTCTTCTAGGATTTTTATGATTTTATGTCTCACATTTAGGTCTTTAATCCATTTTGAGTTTATTTTTGTGTACGGTGTAAGAAAGTTGCTCAGTTCCATTTTTTTTTTTTTTTTGCATGTAGCTGTCCAGTTTTCCCAGCACCATTTGTTGAAGAGACTTTCTCCTGTTGTATATTCTTGCCTCCTTTGTTGTAGATTCTTTTACCACATAAGTGCAGGTAGGATGGTGCTCTTTTGGCTGAAGGCCCGAGAGATCCTTTTTGGGCTTTTTGGATTGAACTGAATTTGCAGCGAAAATCTTACCTTGCAGTCCCCAGATGATAAACTGGTCTCTGATGTGCATGTTGCCTTTCGTTTCTCTCTGCAACAGCCAGCCTCCAGCAGTGAAGAATTAATCTTTCAGTAACTCTAATTTTCTTGGCAATTTGACGTTTTTAGGCTGCAGCAGCTAACCCCTATCCTTTTTCACTTTGACCAATGGAAACTTCAAGGAGTAGAGTGAAAAAGGATGCACAATTACTTTGTCACCTATCTCCTGCACTCATTGACATTTGCTGAGCATCCTTTGTGCTCTCTGTTGGGTACTGGGCATACAGAGACACACAAGAGGACGCAGGGAAGAGGGTGGGGATGGAGATAAAAGAGGAGGAGGCCTTCATGGACCAGTGATAATGAACTGCCATGAAAGTGAGAAGCATGTTTAATTCAGCCCTCTCCACCTGAGGTTAAACATGCGCTCACACACACATATTAGAATACATACATGCATGCAACAAGACAAAATGCCAAAGACATGTAAGAGAGAGTGCCTGCTTCCAGAAAGCTCAGAGAGTAGTGGGAGAGACACATGCTTATACAATAAGTTATTGCACTAGAGAGTGAAAAAGGTCATACAAGAGGGCTAAGTATAGGGTACTTTAACGGGTCAAAGGAGGGGCATCTCTCCCTGCATGGGAGGGCTTCTTGGCAGGGGTGACATTTGAACTGGGTCTCCAGAATAACTAGGAATTCACAGACAGAGTGGGTGCTGCACAGTTGTCATATATAGAGGTGTGAGACAGCAAGTCTTACTTAGGGGCCAGTTTGGGATTTTGTGGGAAGGGATATAGAGGTGACAAGATTGAAGGGTTGGGAGAGGGCAGGTTGGGATGGGAACCCCATGAGAGATGGCGAGGACTCCCAGGCAGGGGAACTGGGAATGGAGGGGTAATGGGAAGGACTGAGGGCCTGATGAGGTGAAGTAGAGGTCAAGGTCAAGACTGTTACCTGGCTTTGGGTAATGTAGAAGAGGTCTGTGCACAAGAAGGCAGTGTTGGTCAGTTATGTACTTATTGTACCAGAAAGAGTGAAGGTGGAGTCAGGAGGACGCGGGTTTGAATCCTGGGTTCACCACTGTGTGCATCTGGGCAGGTCGATTGCCTTCTGTAAGTCTCAGTTTCCTCATCTGTAAGACAGAGTTGATACACAGAGGGCTCTTTTAAGTGCTAAATTATGTTGTGGGTTTAAAGCCCCTGGCATAGAGCCTGGCCCATTTCAGGTACTAGAGTCAATCCAGATAGGCAGACAGGCAGGCAAGGAAGGAGCCACTGGGGAGACAGGGATTACTCTTGGAAATAATGGGCACAACTCTCTGAGGCCCCCATGAACACCCCTGAGCTGCTCCTCTGGCTTGGGCTGAGCAAGTGGGCACAATGTGAGGGGTGCCAAAGTCTGGGTGAAGAAGACAGGTCAGAGGAATTGGAAGGTGTGTGTGTGTGTGTGTGTGTGTGTGTGTGTGTGTGTGTGTATGGTATGAGTGTGTTTCCTGTGAAGTAAACCATCTGACAGGTGTAGTCAAGGGTGGCTACAACATTCTGTGCTTCCAGCAGTCCTTCTTGTCCTCAGCTCTTAACTCTGTCTTTGAATCCCATTCTCAAACTAGGGAGGTACCTGGAGGTGAATGTTGGTCCTGTCTATGCACACTAAGGTCAGTGAAAACCACAAGGATCAGTGAGTCCAGTGGGCTGTGAGTACCTCTTGGCTCAGTTAAGCACACTCATGGATAGTCACTGTCCCCCTTTAGAACCTCAAGCCCTGAGAACAGAACAACAGCTCAACTGGCTTTGTCTTTGTGAATATGGATAGAACCTGGTGCCTACAGAAGGCCAGCAAGATGGGTTGGCAGAGGGGTGGGTGTAAGGTCTGGAGATGCCCCAAGACAGACAGGCACACCAGATTCAGGATCCAAGATCTCAGGCCATTTAAAGAGGAGCAGCACAAGGGTGCCAGCATGTCCAGATAGCAGTTGTTCTCCTGGTCAGGGTGAACACTGCATGAATTCCTCCAGGTCTGGCCACTGCACTCTGGCCACCACCTCTTCCATCAGACACCTGCAGACAAGTAGCCAGGCTGGGTACCTGTACTCAAAGCAGCCACTAATGCAAAGATCAAGATGTGAGGCATTTTAAAAAGCAGTAGCCATCTCTGCTGTGCCCTGGGAAGCCTGAGCATGTTTACTGAAGGCAGGAGGTGTCCTTTAGTATTTATCCAAAGACTGTCAAGCACGTAGCAGGAGCCCTGCTTCATGCATGTGCTCAGTACTTTGGGAAAGGCCTGAAGAAAGACCCAACCTCAGCTTTCAGTGAGCAGGTGGTCTATCTGGGGGTCATCAACTCCCATTCCTGTGGAAAGGCTAGGGGGTGGAGTGAGAACAGTGGTGGGTGCAGGCGTCAGTAGTCTGAACAGTGGCCTCACTGAGGCCAGCGCCATCCCTGATCACTGACCTAGCTCCCTCTTCCTCCTGAGAACAGAAACAAGAATGAGAAGGGAGTCCAGAGTCCCTGCTTGGACTGACGGTCGTCACTCCTGGAGGGCCCCTGGGCTGCTCCTAAACCAGGCCCCAGGGCTTTGCAGAGCACTTTCTGAGGCTGGAAGGTGGCAAGATAAGATCTGGTAGAGAAGGAAGGGATGGTGGCAGCCCCTGGGGGCTCACACTGATGAGATGGTTTTCATTGTGGGGAGAGGGGAGAAGAGACCAGGTTAAATGCTGGTTCTGCTGCGCACTGCCTCAGGAGCTGCAGCCAAGTCACCCCACTTCTCTGAACCTCAGTTTTGTTATTAGAAGTGACTGTTGCAAGAGTGGAGTGAGGTGGTGTACAGGGTGTTCAGGGCACTCTGCCAGGGCCCATGGTGAGGTGGAAGCACATGCTTGGTGCCTCGCAGAGCCTCATGTACCATATGAAGGGCAGGACCTGGGCTACTGTAGGAGACAGAGAAGGAAGAGCCCGGATGTTATCGGTCATGGGCAGTGGAGGAGGGCCCACAGCCTGGATCTTCACATCCTGTATTGCTAGCTCTGCAGGGAGGGTTAGCAGAGGCAGCTTCTGTTCACCCTTAGGTGTGGGTCAGAGGGGACACTGAGACCCACAGTCCTTTCCCTCATTCCTGCTCTATACAAGATTTGACTCAGAGCAGGGGGTGCTCATATCCTCACGTGAGAGGTGGCTGCTTGGTCCCACCTATTCCCAGTGCCACACTGGCAGTTATCATGTGTTGGGGGGGGCCAAGGTCTCTGTGCCGGGAGTCCACAGTGAGGGTAGGCCTTTTTGGGAATGGGTAGAGGGAAGCTGAAAACTGAGATGAGCCTGGAGACATGATAACAATTCATTCCACTTTGGGTATCATGGTGCTCCACTCAGATTGCCTCTCCAGGGCTGACACCCATCCCCCAGCTGCTGGGAGTATCACTGCTGATGGCCCACAGCCGTGTCCTCACTGAGCCCGGCTCTCTATAGTGGGGGCTCTCCATAGCCCCTCCTAGGGACAGCCCATGGGCCAGTGGCTTGCTGGTGTGGGGACACCAATGCCAGAGGGATCAGCTGAGGCCTCAGTTGCGGATTGAACTGTGTGGGGGTTAGCATCTCCTCTGCGCAATCGTGCATGCCCCACTTCCTACTCGTGTCTCATTCAAGAGTACCCCCAGTAGGACTCCTGCACACAGTTCTCTGTCTCAGAGTGCTTTTAGGGAGTCCAATCTAAGAAAATTGGTACCCAGAATGGTCCTGAGAATCAGGCTCTAAGGTAATCACTCACCAGCCAGCTGGCCATAGGGATGGCATTGTGGGTGGGAGGTGAGCATGGATGGCCCCTGGTGTGCTGTAGAAGTGCAGTTGCTACAACTCTTACCTTGGTGAACTGGGATGAGATGCTGATGGGAGCAGCTGTAGGCATTTGAGGGGAAGAGAGAAATGGCAGTTCTGAGCCCTGCAGAATGAGGTGGGTGCTGGTGAGCTCGCTGACCTGTTGAGGACAGAGAATGGTGGACTCTCCAGTTTAAGGCAGAATGGGAGAGCAAGCGTGCCTGGCCAGCATTGTCTGAGGAAATAGTGATCTTACGCAACCAGGGCAGAAGTTCTGACTTAAATGGAAGAGTAGCAGGATTTTGGGGCTGTGTTCACAGCTCCAGCAAGCCTCGAGTAACAAGGCTAAGGCACTGGATGTCTGGCTACATACACCTGAGAATCTTGAAGTCCCAGTGTCCTCCAAACATGCTGGCAGAAGTAGCCCTATCCCCATTCCTGGAAGACAGTAGTCCTCTCCCCACCCCACCACTGGTTTGTAGATCACAGGAAGGCCTCAAATAAAACAAGGCAGGTGCTTTCTAGGACAATGCTTATTGCTGAGTAGTATTCCTTGGTGTAGATAATCATAGTGTGTTTATCCAGTGACATTTGGGTTGATGGACTCAATGTCTGGGTTTTGACTATTACAAATAAAGCTGCTTGAGAACTCATATACAAGAATAAAAGAGATAACGCTTAACTCCCTTAGGATTTATTCTCATTTCTTGTGAACCAGACCAAAAGCAAGGATCAAATCCCAGAGAAACAAACTAGGGAGCACTGGCCTGCCGAGGAGGGCAGGCTCTCCCTAATTCGTTATGAGTGGAAGGAGTCGGGAGGGTGCACATGGGATTGGACTAAGGTGCGGTATCAAGGGGGGCAGAATATAAAACTGGAGAGATGAGAGTTTAATGATATAGTTGCACATACAGGATTTAGCATCCTGGCAAGAACCCCAGGAGACTGTGTTAATATGCTGCTGGGATAGCTCTTGGAAACTTGGCAAAAGTGATAGCCCCCACAAAGTGAAGTAGACATGACAGATGGCTGTGGAAGACAGGGTGGAAGGGATCAAAAGTCCTAGAGAGTGGGGTGGATATACTGTGTAAGGTTGGGAAAAGTTATCTGTGTTCCACAGTAGGACCAAGAGGACATTTCATTTACCCAAGTGATAAGGAATACATTGAGGGGGGCATCAGCATCACTAGGAAATTCAATGGATCAGGACTAACATTAGTAAGAGATGCTGTTACAGTACTAGACTCCCTCGTAGCAATGGGAAATGAGAAGATCTCAAATGCAGAGGCCAAATGGTAGTGCTTAAGTCTCAGAAACAAGGTGGGCATTACTATCAAGACTAGTGGCAAAGTCTAAGTGGAGAAGGGTCCCACTGTGTAATACCACATATAGAGATGGTTCAAGGACCTCAGTCTTTCTTATACGGCAGACAGGCAGCCCACAGGGGAGGCCAGGTTTCTATGAGGAAGGATCGTGCAACTCAGAAACAGTTGCATTCAGTAAGAATTATCCCAGACCTTTCCCAAAGTTGCATATGCTCATTTATTTACCTGAGTAACCATGCACTGGAAAGAATATTCAGATTTTTCCAAAATCTGAAAACATTTTTAGATTTTTCATTGAGTGTGAACTGACACTGATATCCAGAGACCCAAAGTGCCATCATGGCTTCCCTAGAATGGGGGCATATGAAATCCATGCTAAATGGGTCTTGGCCCAGATCTGGCTCATAGGGGGTTTACTAAACCCATGGATCACCAGATGGTCATTGCCCCAGGCCCCAAATGTACGATTAGATGGACTTGCTGGGCAGTTTGCAGAACACTTACATTAGTTTCTTGACTTAAGGGGTAAGAACGATTGTGGGAAAAGCCAAGTGGAAGGTTCTGAAACTGCCCTCCTCCCCTGTCAAGATAGTATATAAAACAGTAATGCCTTGTCTCGGGAGGGTTGGCATTCATGCTACAGTCAAAGACTTAAAGGATGTCATAACCCTATTTAATTCATCAGCCTGGTATCTGTAATGCCTTGTTGGATTCTGATGGACAACAGTGGATTACCCCATACTTAATCAATGGTAAACTGACCTGGCCAAGTAGCTGGTCAGCCTAGCCTGTTGATACTGGACAGACCTGACTGGGTAACATAAGTCTGACCCAGACACATCACAAAGCAGTAGGACACCATAATCTCGAGGAAGGGACAGCAGATCCTCAACAGTGGCACCTGGTTCTTATAATCTAGAAACACGTAGCACATGCATACCTACAGCAGACTGCTTTCAATGCTTACGTGACAGAAAATCCCAGTCATCTTCACTCACATGTTGATTTCCTAAAAAGGGACAGAAACAACTCTTAGTCTGTTGGCCTTGACAAAGCTTCCCTATTTCTTTCCTTGCACTTCATTTCCAAGAGTTTACGTACGATTTGTGCTGGTTCTCATTCCCTGTTTGGCAGTAAACCTTTTCACTCAGCCACCAAACTGTGGTCTGGAATAGTCTTATTTTAACACCAAGAAGTAGCTCCACTGCCACTGCGGAGCCAGCAGGTGATACGTGTGCATCATTCTGGCAGTCATGTTCTTTTCCATACCTGTCATGAAGCAGGAGCAGAATCAGTTTGGATTCACATGGGACAGACAATGGGATACATTTAGCCTTGCCACAGGATGATGTAATTTCTCTTACTTTATGTTACAATAGAGTGCAAAGGACCTGGACTCTCTGGACATTCTGATGAATGTCACATCCGTTCACTAGATTGATAACATGTTAATTGAACTGGATGAGCAAGAAATGGCAGGCACATTGGAGATTTGGCATGACGTGTGGTCTCTGCGTGTTTGGAGAAAAATCCTATGAAAATGTAAGGACTTCTCTTCCTTCCTTCCCTCCTCCCTCCCCTCCCCTCCCCTTCTCTTCCCTTCCATCTCTTTCCCTTCCCTTCCCTCTCTTTACCTTCCCTTCCCTTTTCTCTGTCTCTGTCTCTCTCTCTCTTTCTTTTTTATTTAGATTCAATTTCAGAGGTAGAGTTCAGTGATTCATCAGCCTTATATAACACCTGGTGCTCATTACATCATGTGCCCTCCCCAATGCCCATCACCCAGTTACCCCATCCCCCCCACCCTCACTTCCAGCAACCCCAGTTTTTTTCCTATGATTAAGAGTCTCTTATGGTTTGCCTCCCTCTCTGATTTCTGACAAGGACTTCTGTATCTGTGAAAGTTTTATGGGTTCAGATGTCAGAGGCATGTTCTTCCAAAGGATAATTATTGTATCCTGCACCTTCCAGCAAAAGCAGTACAGTGCTTGGCAGGCTCTGTGGGTTCTGGAGGTAGCCAACACTGCATTTGGGAATGCTATCCTGATCCATTTATGGGGGGTAAGGAGAGTTAACCGCTTTTAGGGGAGCCTAGAGTGTGAAAGGGCTGTACAGCTGGTCCAGCCTGTGGTGTAAGGAGCCTGACAGTTGGGAGCACATGAATAGGTAGACCCTCTGGAGCAAGAAGTTGGGCAACCGGTGACAGAGGCTGCTTGATACAAAATGGCTAAACAGTTGTGCCACTTTGTTGTTTGGTGCCTCTTTGGTGGCTCCCTGAGCCTGACGGGGATAATGAGCCAGGGCAAATGGCCTGCTAGCCAGCGCTCAGGGCTGATTCCAGGTCCCATCAATGCTTTTGTTCAGATCCTCCTAAGAAGTTCACCCAAGTGAAAACAAACTGTTTGCAGCCTTTTGTTAGTGGTTCACAAATAACCTCTGTAAGGGAAGTGCCTCAAGGGCTTGCATTCCCATCTAGCAGATAAGAGAACTGAGGCAGAACTGACTTATAACACAAGGATGGTGAGGGTCTCGTTAAGAGTCATCCAGTAAGTCATTTACTTACCCATTCAGCAGTTATTTATTGTCTGCCTTTGGGAACCAACACTGTCTGACCCCAAGATATGTTGGCAAAGAAGACCCGTCTCTGTTTTCAAAGAACACAGTTTAGAGTAGGTGTAAGAGGAATGGAAAATGGAGTTAACTGGTAAATCTAGCACTGTGGAACAAACATGAACAGAGGAGTAAACACAGGGTAATGGGTGAACTTGGCAGAGTTGGGGATAGAGAGAAGAAAGAGAGAAACAGAGGAGACCAGGGGACCTCGAAGCTGTTTGGAGTGGCTGGAGTCAGGGTGGGGGGATCCAGAAGGGGTTGCGAGGACAGTCCTTCAGGTTCCAAACTCCATCCTTGTCACTAACTCGTGTTCCCAGGCCAGCTGTCCCCAGAGCTGTCACAGTGGGTGAGGCCCCAGGCCATTTCATTAGGGAGGTTTGTTTCCAGATTCATCCCCTAAGCCCTATTAAGTCTCTTACTTAGTGGGGAAGCAGCAAATCAAGATGACATTTGAAAAGTAGTGGCCCAGCCTGTTCCTGGAGGAACAGCTAAATCCTCACCCATATTAAATACCTTCTCCTCAGCAGCAGCGGCTGGGCCATTTAGGAAAATTAAAAGGAGAAAGATGAACAGAGAGTGGGGAGATTAGAAACAAGTGTAATAGTGTTTCCAGTCCTATGGCAATGAAGAGACCTCACATATGGCCTTTACACTTTATCCTTCTCTTGGCTTATTCAGAGGGCTGGTCATTATGAAAGTGGTTTTGCAAAGAGGAGCTCGGGTTTCCAGCTCTCTGTCGCTAGGCCAGCCAGTTACCTGGCTGTTGGCCGGCCCAAGCCGGTGTGCCTCGCAGCACACGTGCTGAAGACTTTGCATTGGAAAAATCACCCTGTAGAGAGATTTCTATAAGGCAGCAGAACTCAGGGTTTGTCTTGACTCAAGGAAAGCCAATGCATTGCAAAGGAACTGGCCCACAGGGGAAGGAGGGTTTACCATCACTGTTCAAATGATGATAAATTAGAAGAACAGTGACATAGCATTTTAAACCTGTTGGATGAAGATAGGTTGAGAAAGAGAAAACTTGAGCACTGCTGAGGAGATAGTGCAAAAGGAGTACTTGTCCCTTGCTGGTAGAAGTATAAAATGATGCCAAATTTTTGGAGAGCACTTGGGCTAAATGGATCAAGATTCTAAATATGCGTTAAGAATTCAAAGAATGTTGGAGTAGTTGGTATAATAATTCTACTTGTAAAAAATAGGTCCTAAGAAGATACCAGAAATGTGGTCAGAATATGAGGCAGGAATGTTTTCTCTTTAAAAAAGAGAAACCTGAAAAAAAGAAAGGAGAGAGAGAGAGAGAAACCTGAATGCCTCACAATAACTGACCCATAAGAAGTGGTAGTCAGTTGTTTCAAATGATCTTTATGAAAGATAAGCTTATATGAAAACATTAGGTTAGAAAGGATACAAAATACCTTATATACTAAAATTTCTTTCAACTCTCTTTCACAGACACTCCTCCCTGCCACTAACTAACTCTGTCTTCATAAATACCTCCATTTAACTGACCACTCAAGTTGGACTGATTAGTTGGATTAACTGAGACACTCTATTTTTTCTGTAAACAAAGCAGCTGACACCCAGGGCCCTGGGAAAGATAGTGGTTAATCATGTTCTTATTTCTACTTCCCCAGCTCAGTTCTATGCTTACCAAGAATCCTCTGTTTATTATTCTCATAATACTCTGCTAAATTTGATTTGATAATATATTATTGAGGATTTCAGCTTCTATATTCAAAAGTGTGATTGACCTATGTGTGTGTGTGTGTGTAGGGGCAGTTGTGTGTAAGGGTAAAGGCTAGACCTGTAAAAGAAACTGAGAAGATTTCTTACTCTGATCTGATTGGATAGTCTGAGAATAATCTGTCTGCTGAAGGGTGGGCACAATTTGCCTCTACATACTATTTTAACATAGGCCTGTTTTTGGGGGTGTGTGTGTGGATCGATCATTGACTATTTTTCCTCTGTCTTCTGTGGGTATTTGTCTCTTAGTGACTTTCACATTTTCTTGAGCCAACTTTGCAGTTATAACTTACTAGAAACACAATATTATTCATTTAATTTTAATTTTTTAATTATATTATTTTGTATCTTCTTCTATGGTGAAGTATATTCATTGTCAGAAAAATGTGATTTTAAATTATAATAATAAAATAATTATTTTAAAATAAGCATATGCTGTGTGTCAGGCACCACACATGTTCTTATTTACTCCACACAAGAGCCCAATGGTGTAAGGACTATTATAATACCTATTTTGCAGATGAAAAAACTAGGGACGATAAGTGTCCAAGACCATGCAATTTGTAAGTGGTAGAGCTGGGATTGAACCTTCATTTGTCTGATTCTGAGCTGTGTTCCTATCCATTAGGTTATACGCTTGAAAAAAATAGGGACAAATGGACAACAGACAAACCAAATCATGTGCCACAGTATGATTGTCCTGCAGTTTAAGTAATTTGCTCCTGCTCAAGATCAGGCTCTGGTTATTTTTGCATAGTCTTTCTCAACCTGTTTCCTGAGCAAGAGCTGCTCCTGGGGCCTGTGTGAGCTGCAATGTTACAGGGACACTTCTTGTCTCCACTGTTGTTTTTTTTAAAATTTAAATTCAATCAACCAAAATATAGTACATCATTAGTTTCAAATTTAGAGTTCAATTAATTCATCAGTTGCATATAACACCCAGTGCTTATCACATCACGTGCCCTCTTCAATGCCCATCACACAGTTACTCCATGCCCCCACCTGCCTCACCTCCAGAAACCCTCAATTTATTTCCTTTTTTAAATTCTCAATTTGTTTCCTATAGTTAAGAGTCTCTCATGGTTTGTCTCCCTCTCTGATGACTTACCATTCAGTTTTCTTTCCCTTCCCCCATGATCCTCTATGCTGTTTCTTGTATTCTACATATGAGTGAACCCATATGATAATTGTCTTTCCCTGACTGAATTATTTCACTCAGCCTAATACCTTCCAGTTCCCTCCACTTCGATGTAAATGGTAAGTATTCATCCTTTCTGATTGCTGAGTAATATTCCATTGTATATATATATATATCACATCTTCTTTATCCATTCATCTGTCAATGGACATCTAGGCCCTTTCCATAGTGTGGCTGTTGTGGACGTTGTTGCTCCAAGTGCTGCTCTGGACATTGGGGTACAGATGCCCCTTCAGATCAATATATTTGTATCTTTGGGGGCAAACACCTAGGGGTGCAATTTCCGCATTGTAAGGTAGCTCTATTTTCAACTTTTTGGGAAACTCATACTGTTTTCCAGAGTGGCTGCACCAGTTTGTACTCCTCCCAACAGTGTAGGAGGGTTCCCCTTTCTCTGCATCCTTGCCAACATTTGTTGTTTCCTGACCTGTTCATTTTGGCCATTCTGATTGGTGTGAGGTGGTATCTCATTGTGGTTTTGATTTGTATTTCCCTGATGCTGAGTGATGTTGAGCACTTTTTCATGCGTCTGTTGGTCATTTGGATGTCTTTTTTGTTGAAATGTCTGATCATGTCTTCTGCCCATTTCTTGACTGGATTATTTGTTTTCTGGATATTGAGTTTGAGAAATTCTTTATAGATCTCAGGTACTAGTCCTTTATCTGGTATATTATTTGCAAATATCTTCTTCCATTCCCTAGGTTATCTTTTAGTTTTGTTGACTGTTTCCTTTGCTGTGCAGGAACTTCTTATCTTGATGAAGTCCCACTAGTTCATTTTTGTCCTTGCTTCTCTTGCCTTTGGAGACGGATCTAGCAAGAAGTTGCTGCAGCCGAGATCGAAGAGGTTGCTGCCTGTGTTATCCTCCAGGATTTTGATGGATTCCTGTCTCACATTTAGGTCCTTCATCCATCTGAGTCTACTTTTGTGTGTGGTGTAAGGAATTGGTCCAGTTTCATTCTTCTGCATGTGGCTGTCCCAGTTTCCCCAACACCATTTGTTGAAGAGACTGTCCTTTTTCCACTGGATATTCTTTCCTATTTAGTTGATGATTAGTTGACCATAGAGTTGAGAGTCCATTTCTGGGCTCTCTGTTGAATTCTGTTGATCTGTATGTCTGTTTTTGTGCCAGTACCATACTGTCTTAATGAATATAGCTTTGTAAAATAGCTTGAAGTCCGGGATTGTTATGCTACCAGTTTTGGTTTTCTTTTTCAACATTCCTCTGGCTATTTAGGGTCTTTTCTGGTTCCATACAAATTTTAGCATTGTTGTTCCAGCTCTGTGAAAAATGTTGATGGTATTTTGATAGGGATTGCACTGAATATGTAGATTGCTCTGGGTAGCATAGACATTTTTACAATATTTATTCTTCTAATCCATGAGCATGGAATGTTTTTCCATTTCTTTGTGTCTTCCTCAATTTCTTTCATAAGTGTAGCTTTTAGAGTATAGATACTTTGCCTCTTTGGTTAGGTTTATCCCTGGGTATTTTATGATTTTTGATGCAATTGGAAATAGGATTGATTCCTTAATTTCTCTTTCTTATTTCTCATTGTTAGTATGTAGAAATGCAACTGATTTCTGTGCATTGATTTTATATCCTGCCATGTTGCTGAATTCCTTTATGAGTTCTAGCAATTTTGGGGTAGAGTCTTTTGGGTTTTCCACATAAGGTATCATGTCATCTGCAAAGAGTGAGAGTTTGACTTCATCTTTGCTGATTTGAATGCCTTTTATTTCTTTTTGTTCTCTGATTGCTAAGGCTAGGACTTCTAGTACTATGTTGAACAATAGAGGTAAGAGTGGACATCACTGTCATGTTTCTGACCTTAGGGGAAAAGCTATAAGTTTTTCCCCAATGAGAATGATATTTACTGTGGGCTTTTCAGGTATGACTTTTATGATATTTAGGTATGTTCCCTATCCCTACACTGTGGAGAATTTTAATCAAGAAAAGATGCTATATTTTGTCAAATGCTTTTCTGCATCAAATGAGAGGATCATATGGTTCTTGTCCTTTTATTCATTAATGTGGTGTATCATGTTGATTGGTTTGTGGATGTTGAGCCACACTTGTAGCCCAGGAATAAATCCCACTTTGTCGGGGTGAATAATTTATTTATTTATTAGATTTTATTTATTTGACAGAGAGAAATCACAAGTAGGCAGAGAGGCAGGCAGAGAGAGAGAGGAGGAAGCAGGCGTCCTGCCAAGCAGAGAGCCTGACACGGGACTTGACCCCAGGTCCCCGAGATCATGACTTGAGCCGAAGGCAGAGGCCCAACCACTGAGCCACCCAGGCACCTGGTGAATAATTCTTTTAATGTACTGTTGGATCCTATTGGCTAGTATCTTGGTGAGAATTTTTGCATCCCTGTTCATCAGGGATATTGGTCTGTAATTCTTCTTTTTGATAGGGTCTTTGTCTGGTTTGGGTATCAAGGTAATGCTGGCCTCATAAAAAGAGTTTGGAAGTTTTCCTTCCCTTTCTATTTTTTTGAAACAGCTTCAGAATAATAGGCATTAGTTCTTCTTTAAATGTTTCATAGCATTCCCCTGGGAAGCCATCTGGCCCTGGGCTCTTGTTTTTTGGGAGATTTTTAATTACTGCTTCAGTTTTCCTTGCTGATTATGGGTCTGTTCAGGTTTTCTGTTTCTTTCTGTTTCAGTTTTGGTAGTTTATAAGTTTCTAGGAATACATCCATTTCTTCCTGGTTGCCTAATTTGTTGGCATATAGTTGCTCATAATATGTTCTTAAAATTGTTTATATTTTCCTGGTGTTGGTCATGATCTCTCCTCTTTCATTCATGATTTTATTAATTTGGGTCCTTTCTCTTTCCTTTTTGATAAGTCCAGTTAGGGGTTCATTGATCTTATCAATTCTTTCAAAGAACTAGCTTCTAGTTTTGTTGATTTGTTTTACTGTTCTTTTGGCTTCTATTTCATTGATTTCTGCTCTAATTTTTATTATTTCTCATCTCCTGCTTGGTTTAGGCTTTATTTGCTGTTCACTATTTTAAGGCAAGATTTATTGTATGTAGGTGGTTATTTCCTAGAAAAATGAAACTCACACCTGAAAGCACCAAAATTTTTAGTGACTCTCATGGAAATTTTTGACATTAAAAAAAAAATTTTTTTTTTAACTTCATTCTTTTTTTAAAAAAATTTTTAAATTTATTTTCAGCATAACAGTATTCATTGTTTTTGCACCACACCCAGTGCTCCATGCAATCCGTGCCCTCTCCAATACCCACCACCTGGTTCCCCCAACCTCCCACCCCCCACCCCTTCAAAACCCTCAGATTGTTTTTCAGAGTCCATAGTCTCTCATGGTTCACCTCCCCTTCCAATTTCCCTCAACTTCCTTCTCCTCTCTAACTCCCTTTGTCCTCCATGCTATTTGTTATGCTCCACAAATAAGTGAAACCATATGATAATTGACTTTCTCTGCTTGACTTATTTCACTCAGCATACTCTCTTCCAGTCCTGTCCATGTTGCTACAGAAGTTGGGTATTCATCCTTTCTGATGGAGGCATAATACTCCATAGTGTATATGGACCCCATCTTCCTTATCCATTCATCCGTTGAAGGGCATCTTGGTTCTTTCCACAGTTCGGCAACCATGGCCATTGCTGCTATAAACATTGGGGTATAGATGGCCCTTCTTTTCACTACATCTGTATCTTTGGGGTAAATACCCAGTAGTGCAATGGCAGGGTCATAGGGAAGCTCTATTTTTAATTTCCTGAGGAATCTTCACACTGTGTTCCAAAGTGGCTGCACCAACTTGCATTCCCACCAACAGTGTAAGAGGCTTCCCCTTTCTCCACATCCCCTCCAACACATGTTGTTTCCTGTCTTGTTAATTTTGGCCATTCTAACTGGTGTAAGGTGGTATCTCAATGTGGTTTTAATTTGAATCTCCCTGATGGCTAGTGATGATGAACATTTTTTCATGTGTTTGATAGCCATTTGTATGTCTTCCTTGGAGAAGTGTCTGTTCATGTCTTCTGCCCATTTTTTGACATGATTATCTGTTTTGTGTGTGTTGAGTTTGAGAAGTTCTTTATAGACCCTGGATATCAACCTTTTGCCTGTACTGTCATTTGTGAATATCTTCTCCCATTTCATGGGTTGCCTCTTTGTTTTCTTGACTATTTCCTTTGCTGTGCAGAAGATTTTGATTTTGATGAAGTCCCAAAAGTTCATTTTTGCTTTTGTTTCCTTTGCCTTTGGAGACATATCTTGAAAGAAGTTGCTGTGGTTGATATCGAAGAGGTTACTGCCTATGTTCTCCTCTAGGATTCTGATGGATTAAAAAAAAAAACATTTTTGAAAAAATTTTTTATAACTCTTTTTTTTCACAATTGAGAATACAATTTATTCTTCCATTTTTAAAACTGAAACTTTATTGAGATAATTGTAGATTTACTTGCAGTTTTAAGAAATAATATGCAGCATAGGATAGCTCTATTTTTAACTTTTTGAGGAAACTCCACCTGTTTTCCAGAGTGGGTGCACCAGTTTGCATTCCCACCAACAGAGTAAGAGGGTTCCCCTTTCTCCATATCCTTGCCAACACCTGTTCTTTCCTGAGTGGTTAATTTTAGCCTTTCTTTCTGTCTCTATGAATATATCTATTCTCAACATTTCATATGAATGGGATTAGATAATTAAAAAAAAAAAAGAAATAATATGGAACAATTGCTTGTATACTTTTTCCAGTTTTCCCTAGTAGTAACATTTTGGAAAACTATAGTATAGTATCACGAACAGGATATTAACATTTATACAATCCATCAATATTATTCAGAGTTCCCACTTTTATTTGTATTCATTGTGTGTATGTATTAAGTTCTATACATTTTGTCACCTGAGTAGGTTTGTATTTTCACTGGAACAGTTCTCAAAAGCAAAATGAAGTTATGAAAACAGTGTTTTTGTGAAGTCCTGGGCCCAGTATTTTCAGAGTACACAGTTTCAAGGACACATAAGAAATGTGTAAAAATCACATGTACTGGGATTAAAAGCAAGTCTGAAAATTTTTAAAGGATTGAATATTTTTTTTATTACAGAGCAGTTAAGCTAGAAATCAATAAAAGAAGATAACTATATTTGGAAATAAGCAATATTATTTTACACAAAGTAAAATACATGATGGAAATTAAACAAAATATAATGAACTGAAGGACAAAAATACTTATTCAAAACTTGTGGAAGGCAGATAAGCATATAATTATAGGGAAATTTATATCCTTAGGAGCATATAAAGACTGAAATTATGCACTTAGCATCTGTCTCAAGAAATTAGGAACATAGCATCATCAACAGCAATGACAAAACAAGCACAACAAAGTAGAAGGTAAAACCTGTATAGTAAGGATAAGAGTAGAAATTTATGAAAGAGAAGCCAAATACAAAATAGAAAGGATCAGCAAAGCCAACTTTGGTTTATTGAAGAGACTGACAAATTGATAATGCCCTAGTTTTTAAGAAGTTGTAAATAAGCAATGTTAGGAATGAAAAAGAAGAAATCAACTTCAGAGCCACAGACACTGGGGGACAAAAAGAAAGAGGATGTTATGAACAACTGTGTGATAAAATATTTTGAAATTTAAATAGAATGAACAAATTTTGATAAAAATACAACTTTTCCAAATGGATATAAGAAATAATTCTAATAGTTCCATAATTATTTTAAAAATTGAATAAAAATATATTTGGATAAAAATAAATCCACAAAGAAAACATCATGGGCAACTTATTCCAAACATTTATGTAGTTACACTAATCTTATGCAAGCTCTTCCAGAAAATAGAAGAAGAAGGGATTCCCTGAATTGTTTCAATGAGCCTATTATTAACTTTGATGGTAAAATCTTACACAGCATGAAATGGAAATAATGGAATAATGGAAATAATAACCTGATTCTACTAATAAACATAAATTAAAAAATATAAAGCATACTATTAGCGAAATGAATCCAGTAACATTGAACAAGCATCTTGAGAATTGGGTTTATTCCAATTCCAACCCAAGAATGGGTTTATTTCAAGTTTAAAATTTGAAAATAATTTTTCAACATGATTATCTGTTTTTTGGGTGTTGAGTTTGAGGAGTTCTTTATAGATCTTGGATATCAGCCCTTTGTCTCTAGTGTCATTTGCGAATGCCTTCTCCCATTCCGTGGGTTGCCTCTTTGTCAAAAAATGGGCAGAAAACATGAACAGACACTTCTCCAAAGAAGACATACAATGGCTAACAGACACATAAAAAAAATGTTCATCATCATTAGCCATCAGGGAAATTAAAATCAAAACCACATTGAGATACCACTTTACACCAGTTAGAATGGCCAAAACTAACAAGACAGGAAACAACAAGTATTGGAGAGGATGTGGAGGAAGGGGAACCCTCTAATACTGTTGGTGGGAATGCAAGTTGGTGCAGCCACTTTGGAAAAGAGTGTGGCGATTCCTTAAGAAATTAAAAATAGAGCTACCCTATGACCCTGCAATTGCACTACTGGGTATTTACCCCAAAGATACAGATGTAGTGAAAAGAAGGGCCATCTGTACCCCAATGTTCATAGTAGCAATGGCCACAGTCGCCAAACTGTGGAAAGAGCCAAGATGCCCTTCAACAGACAAATGGATAAAGAAGATATGGTCCATACATACAATAGAATATTATGCCTCCATCAGAAATGATGAATACCAACTTTTGTATCAACATGGATGGGACTGGAGGAGATTATGCTGAATGAAATAAGTCAAGCAGAGAGAGTCAATTATTATATGGTTTCACTTATTTGTGGAAGACATTGGGAGAAGGAGAGGAGAAGGGTGTTGGGGGAAATTGGAGCGGGAGAAGAAGCATAAGAGACTGTGGACTCTGAGAAACAAATTGAGGGTTTTGGAGGGGATGGGAGTCGGGGGTTGGGTGAGCCTGGAGCCTGGTGGTGGGTATTAAGGAAGGCAGGTATTGCATGGAGCACTGGGTGTGATGCATAAACATTGAATCTTGGAAGACTGAAAAAAAAATTAAAAAAATAAATAAAATTTGAAAATCAGTCTATGTATTTCACCAGATTAACAGATAGGAGAAAACCCATATGATCATCTCAGTAGACACAGAAAAAGCATTTGGAAAGTTTCATTTGTGATAGAAAAATACTATCAGAAAAGTAGGCATAGACAGGAACTCAATCTGATAAGAGAAATCTACACAAATTCTACAATCAGTAGTGCACTTAATGGAGAAATATTGGAGACGTTTACCCTTCTCCTCCAAAGATCAGGCATGAGGCAATGATGTCCACTGTCCTTACTTCTATTCAGCATTGTCCTGGAAGTCCTAGCAGAACAGTAGAGTAAGAAAAGAAATAAAATTAATGAAAGGAATAAACAAAACTGTCAGTATTTAATGAGGATACGATTGTATATGTAGACTATCCAAAAGAATTTGCAGATTAAATATTAGATTTAATAAGAGTTTGGGGGGTACCTGGGTGGCTCAGTCATTAAGCATCTGCGTTCAGCTCAGGTCATGATCCCAGGGTCCTGGGATGGAGCGCCGCTTAGGGCTCCCTACTCAGCGGAAAGCCTGCTTCTCCCTCTCCCACTCCCCCTGCTGGTGTTCTCTCTCTAGCTGTCTCTCTCTGTGTCAATTAAATAAATAAATCTTAAAAAAATAAAAGAGTCTTCTTCAATTTCTTTCAGGAGTGTTCTGTAGTTCCTCGAGTACAGTTCCTTTATCTCTTTGGTTAGGTTTATTCCCAGGTATCTTATGGTTCTTGGCGATATAGTAAATGGAATCGATCTCTAATTTCCCTTTCTGTATTTTCATTGTTAGTGTATAAGAAAGCCACTGATTTCTGTACATTGATTTTGTATCCTGCCACGTTACTGAATTGCTGTATGAGTTCTAGTAGTTTGGGGGTGGAGTCTTTTGGGTTTTCCATATAAAGAATCATGTCATCTGCGAAGAGAGAGAGTTTGACTTCTTCATTGCCAATTTGGATACCTTTTATTTCTCTTTGTTGTCTGATTGCTGTTGCTAGGACTTCTAATACTATGTTGAACAAGAGTGGTGAGAGTGGGCATCCTTGTCATGTTCCTGATCTCGACGGGAAGGCTGCGAGTTTTTTCCCATTGAGGATGATATTTGCTGTGGGTCTTTCTTTCACAGATAGATTTTATGAAGTTCAGGAATGTTCCCTCTATCCCTATACTTTGAAGCGTTTTAATCAGGAATGGATGCTGGATTTTGTCAAATGCTTTTTCTGCATCAATTGAGAGGACCATGTGGTTCTTCTCCCTTATTGATTTGTTCTATCACATTGATTGATTTGTGAATGTTGAACCATCCTTGTAGCCCGGGGATGAATCCCACCTGGTCATGGTGGATAATCTTTTTAATGTGCTGTTGGATCCTGTTTGCTAGGATCTTGTTTAGAATCTTAGCATCCATATCCATCAGTGATATTCGTCTGAAATTCTCCTTTTTGGTAGGGTCTTTGCCTGGTTTGGGGATCAGGGTAATGCTGGCTTCATAGAAAGAGTCTGGAAGTTTTCCTTCTGCTTCAATTTTTTGAAACAGCTTCAGGAGAATAGGTGTTATTTCTTCTTTGAAAGTTTGGTAGAATTCCCCAGGGAATCCATCAGGTCCTGGGAAGACACAAAAAGATGGAAGACCATTCCATGCTCTAGGATCAGAAGAATAAACATTGTTAAAATGTCTATACTGCCTAGAGCAATCTATACTTTTAATGCCATTCCGATCAAAATTCCACAGGTATTTTTCAAAGAGCTGGAGCAAATAATCCTAAAATTTGTGTGGAATCAGAAGAGACCCGAAATCGCTAAGGAAATGTTGAAAAACAAAAATAAAACTGGTGGCATCACGTTACCTGATTTCAAGCTTTACTACAAAGCTGAGATCACCAAGACAGCATGGTACTGGCATAAAAACAGACACATAGACCAGTGGAACAGAGTAGAGAGCCCAGATATGGACCCTCAACTCTATGGTCAATTAATCTTAGACAAAACAGGAAAAAATATACAGTGGAAAAAAGACAGTCTCTTCAATAAATGGTGCTGGGAAAACTGGACAGCTATATGCAGAAGAATGAAACTCGACCATTCTCTTACACCGTACACAAAGATAAACTCAAAATGGATAAAAGACCTCAACGTGAGACAGGAATCCATCAGAATCCTAGAGGAGAACATAGGCAGTAATCTCTTCGATATCAGCCACAGCAACTTCTTTCAAGATATGTCTCCAAAGGCAAAGGAAACAAAAGCGAAAATAAACTTTTGGGACTTCATCAAAATCAAAATCTTCTGCACAGCAAAGGAAACAGTCAAGAAAACAAAGAGGCAACCCACGGAATGGGAGAAGATATTTGCAAATGACAGTACAGGCAAAAGGTTGATATCCAGGGTCTATAAAGAACTTCTCAAACTCAACACACACAAAACAGAGAATCATGTCAAAAAATGGGCAGAAGACATGAACAGACACTTCTCCAAGGAAGACATACAAATGGCTATCAGACACATGAAAAAATGTTCATCATCACTAGCCATCAGGGAGATTCAAATTAAAACCACATTGAGATACCACCTTACACCAGTTAGAATGGCCAAAATTAACAAGACAGGAAACAACATGTGTTGGAGGGGATGTGGAGAAAAGGGAACCCTCTTACACTGTTGGTAGGAATGCAAGTTGGTGCAGCCTCTTTGGAGAACAGTGTGGAGATTCCTCAAGAAATTAAAAATAGAATTTCCCTATGACCCTGCAATTGCACTACTGGGCATTTACCCCAAAGATACAGATATAGTGAAAAGAAAGGCCATCTGTACCCCAATGTTTATAGCAGCAATGGCCATGGTCGCCGAACTGTGGAAAGAACCAAGATTCCCTTCAACAGACGAATGGATAAGGATGATGTGGTCCGTATACACTATGGAGTATTATGCCTCCATCAGAAAGGATGAATACCCAACTTTTGTAGCAACATGGACGGGACTGGAAGAGATTATGCTGAATGAAATAAGTCAAGCAGAGAAAGTCAATTATCATATGGTTTCACTTATTTGTGGAGCATAACAAATAGCACGGAGGACAAGGGGAGAGGGAGAGGAGAAGGGAGTTGAGGGAAATTGGAAGGGGAGGTGAACCATGAGAGACCATGGACTCTGAAAAACAATCTGAGGGTTTTGAAGGGGCGGGGGTTTGGAGGTTGGGGGATCCAGGTGGTGGGTATTGGAGAGGGCACGGATTGCATGGAGCACTGGGTGTGGTGCAAAAATAATGAATACTATTATGCTGAAAAAATAAAAAATTAAAAAAAAATTAAAGAGTTTACCTTTAGCCTCCAAGACAATGCACAAAAATTAATCCCTTATACATATCAGCAACAAACAGAAAATAAAAATGTAAAAAGATGCCACTTTAAATATACCAACAAATATCAAATACCTAGAGGTAAATCTAACAAAGCTTGTGCAAAACCTCTATGGAGAAAACTATAAAATATTATTGATAGAAAATAGAAAATAAAATTAAAGACTGAATAGAGACATACAATGTTCATAGATTGGAAGACTCAATGTTGTAAGGATAGCAGCTCTCAAAGTGATACATAGATTCAGTGCAATCCCAATGAAAGTCCCCACTGTTCTGTGGACTTTTACAAGGTGATTCTAAAATTTATATGGAAATGCGAAAGGATAAGAGTAGCAAAGACCATCTTAGAGAAAGAAACAAGTATGTAATGCTTCCTTCAGATATATTATAGAGCTACAGATATTAAGACAATATGGTATTGGTACAAGGAAAGACAAATATAGTGATAGAAGAGATTTGAGAATCCAGAAATAGATTGTGCATATGTTGACACTGATTTATGACAAATGTGGTATTACAGAACAGTGCAGAAAAGTCTCTACAATAAATGGTACAGGGAAAATTGGGCATCTATATACATAAAAAAAAGAAGAAGAAACTTGGCCTTTACCTCATAGCATAGACAAAAATCAAATTCAGATGTGTTGTGTGTTGAAAGGAAAAATGTAAAACAAGCTTTGGGAAGATAAAATGGGACAATATCTTCATGACTTTGGGGACAGGGAGAGTTCTCTATAGAGCCCACAAAAATCACTAAACATAAAGGAAAAAGGCTTCATTAAAATCAGGGACTTCATTTGATCAGTAGATAACATGAAGAGGGAAAGAAAATCAAAGTGACAGAATGAAAAATATACTTGACACTTGACATATAATAGACAAGGAATTCATGTCCAGAATTGATAAAGGACTCTTACAAATCAATAAGAAAAAGGCAACCCAGTAGAAAACTGAGCAGAAGTCTTGGGGCGCCTGGGTGGCTCAGTGGGTTAAAGCCTCTGCCTTCGGCTCAGGTCATGATCCCAGGGCCCTGGGATCGAGCCCCACATCGGGCTCTCTGCTCAGCAGGGAGCCTGCTTCCCTTCCTCTCTCTCTCTGCCTGCCTCTCTGCCTAGTTGTGATCTCTGTCTGTCAAAAAAAAAAAAAAAAAAAGAGCAGAAGTCTTAAACAGGCACCTCACAGCTGATGACATCCAAATATCTAATAAACATATTAAAAGCCAATCAATCTCAGTAGTAATAAGGGAAATGGCCATTGAAACTACAATAAGATACCCATCAGAATGGCTAAAGTTAAAATATCTGGCAGCATCAAGTCTTGGGGAGGCTGTGGAACAATGGGATCTCTTCTATATTACTGCAGCGAGTGCAGTATTGGTACAATACTGGAAAAGAGTGAGGGAACATCTCATATAATTGAAGATACTCACCCTATGACCCAGCAGTTCCTTTCCCAGAGACACACCCCGAATAAATGTACACCTGTGTGTGGTTTGTGATATGATATATATATATATATATTGGTCTTCACCCCCAGCTTCTGGCCAGTGCTCCTATAAACTTTATAATTCCTAAGCAATAAAGGTCCTAGAAACATCTTTTGTTCTAATACAAATATTAGATCTTTGGCACTAGTTCCTGATACAGAGCTTCAACTCTCTTGGAATTTCCTGGGTGATAGGAGCATCTTTTGTTCTAATGAGGTGACTCTCAGTGGGCTCCTAGATGGGGGCTGGTCACTAGAAAGACCAAGCTGTGATTAGAAGCTTGTAACTTTCATTTCCACACCCTCCCTTTCTCTGGGGAGAGGAGAGAGGCTGGTGATTGAGTTAATAATAATGTCTACATGATGAAGCCTCCATTAAAATCCCTGAACTGTGGTTTGGAGAGCTTCCAGGTTGGTGAACACATCCACATGCAAGGAGGGCAGCATACTCCAGTGCCATGGGGACAGAGGCTCCTGCATATGACCCATCTGGATCTCATCCTATATACCTCTTCATCTAGCTCTTCCTCTGTATTCTTTATCATATCCTTTATTATATGATAAACTAGTAAACATAAATGTTTCCCTGAGTTCTGTTATAGTGAATTAGTGAACCTGAGGAGGGAGTCCTGGGACCCTTTGATTTGTAGACAAATTGGACATAAGTGTGGGGAACCTGGAGACCCACTATTTGCAATTGGCATCTGAAGAGGGGTGCAGTCTTATGGGACTAAATCTTTAACCTCTGCAATCTGATGCTAAGCAGGTAAATAGTGTCAGAATTGAATTGGATCATAGGACACTTAGCTGGTGTTGGAAAATTGGTTAGTGTGGGAAGAACATCTGCATATACATAGGGTGGAGGCAGAAATTTTCTTTGAGTGTGTAGAGAAAGAGTTTTTCTTTTTAGTGTGTCTTGGGATAGGGTTAAGAATGCTTATTAACAACTGCATAAACAAATTATGGTATATTCATATATTGGAATGTTATGCAACAAAGAAAATTAATTAAGTTATGCAAAACAACCAGAATCAATTCAAAATACATAAGGTGATTTTTAGAAGCCATACGTACTGCATGATTCTATATATTTATTCTGTTAGGGTGAAACAGAGGGCTATGATTGTGAAGTGATTTCTGGTGGCTTCTGGAGTCCAATTTTTCTTTTTTTGATTTTAATTTTTTAAAAAGACTTTATTTATTTAAGAGAGAGAGAGATCACAAGTAGGCAGGCAGAGGGAGAGGGGGAAGCAGGCCTCCCATGGGGCAGAGAGCCCAACGTAGGGCTCGATCCCAAGACCCTGAGATCATGACCTGAGCCAAAGGCAGTGGCCCAACCCACTGAGCCACCCAGATGCCCTTTCCTTTTTTTTTTTTAAAGTTGATAATTTTATTTTAGGTTTTCAGTGTTCCAAGATTCATTGTTTATGCACCACACCCAGTGCTCCATGCAATACATGCCCTCCTTAATACCCACTTGGTGAGGAACACATACATATTCATTTTATAGGATTCTGATGGATTCCTGCCTCATGTTGAGGTCTTTTATCCATCTCGAGCTTATCTTTGTGTATGGTGTCAAAGAATGGTTGAGTTTCATTCTTCTACACATAGCTGTCCAATTGTCTCAGCACCATTTATTAAAGAGACTTTTTTCCACTGCATACTTTTTCCTGCTTTGTCGAAGATTATTTGACCATAAAGTTGAGGGTCCATATCTGGGCTCTCTACTTTGTTCCACTGGTCTATGTGTCTGTTTTTCTGCTAGTACCATGCTGGTGATCTTGGTGATCACAGCTTTGTAGTAAAGCTTGAAATCAAGCAGAGTGATGCCCCCAGTTTTGTTTTTCTTTTTCAACATTTCCTTAGCAATTCGGGGTCTCTTCTGATTCCATACAAATTTTAGGATTGTTTGCTCCAGCTCTTTGAAAAATGCCGGTGGAATTTTGATCGGAACGGCATTGAAAGTATAGATTGCTCTAGGCAGTATAGACATTTTAACAATGTTTGTTCTTCCGATCCAGAGCATGGAATTGTCTTCCATCTTTTTGTGTCTTCTTCAGTTTCTTTCATGAGTGTTCTGTAGTTCCTCGAGTACAGATCCTTTACCTCTTTGGTTCAGTTTATTCCCAGGTATCTTATGGTTCTAGGTGCTATAGTAAATGGAATTCATTCTCTAATTTCCCTTTCTGCATTTTCATTGCTAGTGTATAAGAAAGCAACCGATTCCTGTACATTGATTTTGTATCCTGCCACGTTACTGAATTGCTGTATGAGTTCTAGTAGTTTGGGGGTGGAGTCTTTTGGATTTTCCATATACAGTATCATGTCATCTGCGAAGAGAGAGAGTTTGACTTCATTGCCAATTTGGATACTTTTTATTTCTCTTTGTTGTCTGATTGCTGTTGCTAGGACTTCTAATACTATGTTGAACAAGAGTGGTGAGAGTGGGCATCCTTGTTGTGTTCCTGATCTCTAAGGGAAGGCTGTCAGCTTTTCCCCATTGAGGATGATATTCGCTGTGGGTTTTTCATAGATATATTGTAGGAAGTTGAGGAATGTCTTAAGTCATACATAGATACTTTAAGTGTTTTCTGAATGTGAATTATATTTAGCAATAAAAATGTTTTAAAATACAGAGAACAAACTGATGGTTGCCAGAGAGAAGGCTAGTGGGGTGATGGGCAAAATGGGTGAAGAGGAGTGGGAGGTACAGGCTTCCAGTTACAGAATGAAAAAGTAACGGGGATGAAAGGCACAGCATAGGGAATATAGTCAATGGTACTGTTATTGTAATATTGTTGTATGGTAACAAGTTGTAGGTACCCCTGGCGTGTATACAGTTGTTGAATCACTATGTTGCACACCCGAAACTAATGTAACATCGTGTGACAGCTATACTCAAGTAAAAAAATGTTTTAAAATTCCCACTATTTTTAGAAACACCGATTTGGTGTTTGGCTGAGCCAGATGGATGGTAGAAAGTGAGAGGCTTGGAGGTGGGACCAGGGGATTTTACACAAAACAAATTTTTTTTTTTGCACAGATTTGATTCTTACAACATCTCTACAAGCTGGGCATTGGCAAGTCTGTTTTATAGGTGAATTAACTGAGATTCAGAGAGGTTAAGTCACTTGTCTGCATTCAGACAGCTAGTTTGTATCTGAATCAGACTCAGAATCTAGGTGTAGGTCTGTGCCTATTTTGCTATGAAATACAAATTCCCCTTAAGCTTCCATTCACAAATACTCCCCTAATTGTCATTTGTACACTGACACTTGCCAGAAATGTCATGACTGCAGGTGACTCAGTCCTGCTAATGGCAGGTGGTCTGACAATGCTGTCATTGTCTGCAGCTTCCGGGCTCTGTGAGGGCTCTGCCAGCTCTTTCTCCTCTAGCCTGTGCCTGGACCCAGCTCCTGTTCTGTGGCAGGGATGAATGTTGTCTCCATCCTTTCCTCCTGCTCCACCAGCTCAATCACAAGAAAGTGCTGCTCTCTGATTTGAGGCATCTGCCAGTCACCGTGGAACCCCCTAACTTCCAGAGCCTCTTGTTTTGGAGATCTGACCTGGCCATGTGTTTATAAACAACCTTGTGTCAGGTGGAGCCCTGCTGACTGGTGGGGCCTGCCGGGCGAGGATTATACCTGTACTTGCAACGACAGCTTCCCTGCCCAGCAAAGCCTCCAAACAAACCCCTGCCCCTTAGCCCTTCTGTTTGTTTGGCTTTGTGCTGACTTGAAATGAATACCTTCACGGGTCCCTGCAGCAGGACGGACAGCACTTGGGACCTGTGGGGACAATGGCTATGCCCACCTGTAGGTCAAGGGTCAGGCTCAGCAGGGCAGCCCTGTCAGTGCTTCAAAGGCTGAGGCCTCAGTCCTGTTGGGCTCCACCCATGGATCAGTGGCTGGCTGGCCCACAGGTGTGCCTGGCTATTCAAGTCCCTGTGACGAGATAGGGGGTGGTCCTAGGTTGTGTGCCTGCAGCTTACGTAGGATTACAGCTCAGTCACAGGTGTCCACTCCATGCTGAGGAAGGGAGGCTGGGCTGGGGCCTCATATGCTTGAGGTAGGGGAGAAGGCAGGGGCACCTGGGTCTCCTTGGAAAGGACATCTGATCATAGGCTGTCCCTGGGTGGCATTTCATGGGACTACTTGCCAATTCTTGGTCAGTGTCTTTGTGAACTTCTGGAAACTTTACAAATTTTGAGTATATTCTTTTTAGTTTAATGAGTTAAACTAAACTTACCAGTTAAACTTACCAATTTGTTTTTTAGAAACAGGGGAAGGAGAAGAAATGGAAGAGTTTGTGTGCGTGTGTTGGGAGGGGCTGGTGCTGAAAAAAATCAATGTAGGAGGCCAGTGAAGAGGTACCTTATTCACACAATAAACTTTCATGTGCCCCTGCTACATGCCTGATCACTGGGGTATAGAGACTCTGCCATTCATTCACTCATACATTTTGCCTGTGAAGCAATCAACCAACCACCATTTTCTGAATGACTGTTACGTCCCAGATTCTGGACCCGGCACTGAGGATACAAAAAGAAACAGACGGTTCCAGCCCTCAAGGCTCTTGGTCTTGTGGTAGAGACAGAAATGCAAACAGATAATTGTAAGTGGCTATAAAGCAGATTTCTCAAGTGACAGCAGTGTGTCTGGGGGGGGGGGGGGCCATCTGGTAGACTAGAATTGAAGCAGGTCTTATGGGAAGAAGCACTTTTCAAGGGCACTGCGATGAAGAGAGCTGGAGGCAGAGGTGTACAGATTGGAGCATTTGGGGGAGCTGCAAGCTGGTGGTCAAGGTGGGACATTGGGAGATGAGGCATTTGGAAAGAGATTAGGAATGTAGGTCTAGGGCTGACTATGTAGGGTTTGCTAACTAGCTGTGCTTGAGTTTGGACTTTATCTTGAGGAAAGTGAAAGCAGGGCTGGGTTTTAAGCACAGAAATGACCTGACTAGATGTGAATGTGGAAGATTGCCTTGGCAGAGGTGGACAGGGTGGTCTGTTAACCTCGGTGACAGAGGGAAGAGAATATAGGTGGTGGCCCAGCCTGAGCCAGAAGAGCTCGGAGCATCTGCCCTGCCTCTCCTTATCCTACCTAACACCAGCTCACCCAAGGAACCCCCCTCCCTCCCACCTCAGGAAGCCTTCCCTGACCTTTTCAGCCACAGTGCTGCTTTCCATCCAGGGAAACCTCTGCTTTTTTGTGATCTGGTGTTCAAACAAGCTGGCAATTCCTAATCCCTTCGCAGTCAAATTGTGAGATTCATCCCACCTCCTCAGGCCTCTGCCCAAGTGAGCTTTAAACATTAAAATTATCTTCTCAAACAGAATAGATTCATTTATCCTCTCCACTTCAAGTTTCTTGACCATGTACTATATGGCAGATAATGGTAGGCCACCTCAGAGCAGGAGATACTTCAAAGTAAAGGAGATAAGCTGTGTGATGCCAACCATCTCATCCAATCCTTGTAACTTTTTGCCAGGCACAATTATCCCCATTTTACCAACAAGGGACTTGGAATTCTAGGAGCAATAGCAGCTTCCTCAAGATCACACAGATAGGGAGTGGTGCAATGGGACAGTTTAGTCCTGCTCGTGTCAAAACCTGTGTTTGTTCCCCAGCCACCATGTTTGTTCCATTTTGTGGGAAGCTGGCTTTCCTGTTATTTGTCCTAAGTGCACCTCTTCATAGCTTCTCCCACCCCAGAGTCCTCACTTTAAGGACAGTCCCCCTTTTTATAGTTCAGCTGTTGGCTCCACCCACAGTGGCTTTACCCACATGTTGACCAGCGACTGAGTGTGGAGTGTCATTTTCACTACTTTATGTGTCTCTGGTTGTTCTGTCCTTTTTCTAACTCATTATTGGTCATGGATTTCTTGTCTTTAGTTATTGGTTCTAGATCAGGAACCCAGCCTACTTTTAACATTGTTCCTGGGGCTGGGGTGGGGAATGCCATTGCCAGTGTGATAGTCTGTTTTGCACCCAATTTCCAGGGATTCTGCATGGACAAATGAAAGGCATAGGCGTATATAGAATCTCCTCAAGAGGAGCTTTGTCCTCTGGGAAAATTGGTTGATTCTGGGTCTGGGGCAGGAAATGCATAGCATGATTCTTACTATATCAGAAAGAAGGAAGACATCAAAGATGAGTGGAGACCTGTATCCCTGAAACAAATAATATATTATATGTTAATAATAAAAACTATATAAATAAAAAAGATGAATAGGGTCATGTCAGAAGCATAAATTAGTATTTTAAATTATTGCCATCAGTAATGAAAAAACAATCTCTATATGCACCATTGGCTAATGGTTAGGATGCTGTTGCAATAAATCTAATAACAGTTTAATCTCTTCCAGTCCTGTCCATGTACAAAAACAATGAATACTGTTATGCTGAAAATAAATTAAAAAAATGATTAAAAAATAAAAAAAATAAAAAAATATAAAAAAACCCCACCATTTATAATAGCATGAAACTGAAAACTATACAAAGGCAGAAAAACTGTATAGTATGGGTAAATAAAATATAGTTAATTTATATAAAAGAATATTATAAAGCAATAAGAATGAATGGTCTACAATCACATGCAATAATATGGGAAGATCTCACTATCTCATACTGACTGAAAAGAGTCAGACATAAAATGTTTCATGTTACTTGACTCCACTAATATAAATACAAAAACATGAATAATCTATATTATTACAAATCAGGGCAGTGGTTTTCCTGGCAGTGGATATGAAAGAGTGAGTGGTTGGTTGTGTAATAATAATCTAAGTAAGCACTAGGGAAATATTCCAGGTGATGGTACTATTCTGTTCTGTTGTTGCTAGGTATCTGTATAAGTTCAGTGAATGAAAATTCATTGTAATGTGCAGTTAAAATATGTGCATTTTTATGTATGGATGTTCCTTCATAAAATCTTCTAAATTTTTAATGTAAAAAATTAAAACAAAAATTAAAAATAAAAAAAAAATCCAATAACAGTTTTGCAAACGTCATCTGAATCACAAGAGAACTGATATATGCAAATAAACCAAGAGGTTCAATTACACTTAGTTCCCCTGATCAGCTCTCTTCATCCAACTCTGTAACTGCATTTTTATGGCAGTGATCATGGCAGTAGAATCATCTTTCAGCTTTGCCTTGCAATTGTTAAGAATATTGAGCCTTGAAAACATATTCTAAATAAAGCATCTCTGAGAGCCACTTGCTGACATTTCAGTGAACAAAGACTTTATTCACCTTAATGAGTTTTCGCCCTTAGTCATGGCACGGTTGATATTTCCCTCTGTGAGAAGCATCTTAAGTTTGAAAACCTAGACCAGCATCTTCTTCCTATTAAGCCAGTACACATATGGTTGGTAAAGCAAGCTTTCAAAACAACTTTCTTTTATTATAAAGTGGCCCTGAGAGATAAGTATTCAAACTGCTAAGTTTTCTATACAGAGTTTTGATTAAAAGTTTTTACCACTTAGAACTCAAGAGCGGACCTTTCTTTTTTTTTTTTTAATTTTTTCAGCGTAACAGTATTTATTATTTTTGCACCACACCCAGTGCTCCATGCAATCCGTGCCCTCTCCAATACCCACCACCTGGATCCCCCAACCTCCCCCCCCCCGCCCCTTCAAAACCCTCAGATTGTTTTTCAGAGTCCATAGTCTCTCATGGTTCACCTCCCCTTCCAATTTTCCTCAACTCCCTAAGAGCAGACCTTTCAAAAATAAGTTTCATGTGTGACACAGGTTCCAGGAACTCTCATTGTGTGTAATAGACCTCAGGGCCGCCATTTTCTGCTGTTTTGCCCATCAGAGATTTGGCTCATCTCTCCATGGGTCTGAGCTGCTTATCTACATTTGATATTAATCTTTTCGGACTTAGACTTCTTGTCAAAAATTTATTTCCTTGTTATTTTACCATCAACCACTTTAGAAATTGACATGTCTTCACAGACACTTGTTAGGGTTATGATGGATAAAAACTGATAAAAAAAAAGCTAGATCATTAATATCTGCATTTTCATGACCTCTGTCCTCTCTAAGTCAGTCATTCTAGTCTGTCTTTTTGAACCCACTAAAGCGCATTGGTAGACAGGAGGGCTCTGTAAGGATATATTTTTTCCAAATGAGCTGCCTCTTTTTGATACAGATAGAGGTGTGGTCCTATCTATAGTGAAGCCCTCAACCAACTTTGATCAGTTTCTCAAGCTACAACTTCAAAGGCATTTCTCAGACTAAAAAAATCTTTAAGACACCCTTTAATTTGCTTTTTTGATTCTGTTTTTCATCATATTGTTCTTAGTCTTCTTCATTTTACGTTTTTGAACACTTGTGTGATTTATTTCTTTGAAACTGCGTACTTGACCTTTTCAATGTCGTTGCAGTAGAGATGGCTTTCATACCGTTATTTCATGCGGTCTTCTATGACTCTCCTAAAATAAAACTCCACTAAGGAAAACCCACCTCAGCTCACTGTTTGGTATTTTAGGGAGTTGCTCATTTGATGTGGCGCTCCAGTCCTGGTGTCTGTCATGGTCACATGGTCGGTCTTAAGGTCAACAACACATCTGTCATGACTATGTGACTCATTGCTATTCTGATTGCCTCAATAGCTTCATATTTTCACTGATTATAAGCTTATACTTCAGATTTCCTATTTTTTTAACCACTGATCCATGTTCTAAGTTGAAAACATAATTTTAAAATTACTATATTTTAAAAAGATAAATGAAAAATAACCAAAACTCCAGAACTTCTGGTTTCTTTGTGTTTGTAGAAAATTCGCTGTGGTGGGAAGTGGAAGGATGCCCAGTGATATTTGTAAACAGAATATGTGATCAAGAGGAACAATAGCAGGCAGCTGAATAGATTTGGGAAGTCAGCTTATGTAGTCAAAGTGAAAATAGAACTGGTTTCCAAGTTGGCAAACTCCTTTACAGAATGTTTCAGGGAATTGCTAAGAAAACACATGTCCTGCCCACCCCTAGCTTGTGGCTGAGACATTGGCCAACTCTGTTTTTGCTGCTGTAGTGAGTTTGGTTCTCTCTAACTAGAAGGCATTAGTTTTCTTCATAGCCAGGAGAACTGAATTGTTCCGCCTCTCACTGTCACCTAGCACCTAGCCTTTGGAAAAAATGACATGGGTCAACAGAGATCAGTGGGATTTTGCTGATTTTACTTGCATATATATGACATTTTTGGGGAGGCAATTTGCTTAAAACACATTTAAAAAAATTTTAAGAATAATACATGCTCAAAAATAAAAGAGGGGGCATCGGGCATGACAAAGAAGAATAGCACATGCTCACTGTTCACAGGAACTCTATAAAGCACAAGATTGAAACTCTTTTCTCCCTGTACTTACTTTTCTCTTCCTTCATCCCCCTTCTTATGATTAACCATGATCAATAATTTACTGTTTATTTTTCACATCTTTCTCTCTCTTTCTTTTTAATAGCACACACAATCACATGCAAATATGTCATTTTAACCTAAAATCAATATAGGATTGTTATTTTGCAACTTGCTTTTTTTTTTTTTTTTACTCAACTGTATGTCTTGGCAACTCTTTTTGCTGATTTATATCAGTATACCATAGTTTAAGCATTTCTTTACTCATTTACACTTGTTTCCAAATTTTCCCTATTTTAAAAAAGTCCTCGGTGAACATCCTTTGTATGCCTGTCCTTTGCACTTTTGTGCACAGTTCTGTGGGGGTAGAGTCCAAAAGTTGGAATTGCCAGGTCAGTGGGCTTACAGATCTAAAAAGTGGACAGATACTGCCAGATTGTCTTCTAAAATTGTTGTATCTACTTATGTTCCCACCAACAAAGAATGAGGCCATTATTCTTCCCAAATCCTTGCCATATGTAGTTACTATCAATTTTTAAAATCTTCCCAATCTGATAAGAGAAAATGACATTTCATTGTTATTTTAATTTACAGTTATCTGTTCACTCAGAAGGCAGAGGCTGTTTTCCTATGCTTATTAGCAATGGTTCTCAACTGGGGATGATTTTGTCCCCCACAAGACATTTGGCAGTGTCTGGAGACATTTCTGATTGCTTCAAGGGAGTGGGGCTTAGGGTTGGGGGTACTATTGACATCTAGTGTATAGAAAGAATTGCTGGCTCCAAATGTTGATAGTGCTGAGATTCAGAAATTCTGGTTTATTTGCCATTTGTGAATTGCCTATGTAGACATATCTACTTGTTTTTTAATTTAGGGCATCTTAATTTTGTGCCATGCTTAGAAAATTTTCTTATTCCAAGTAGATATAAATATACTCTTATATTTTATTCTAGCATTTCAGTTTTATTTATTACAATGTTTAATTCTTTAATCTACCTGGAATTTATTTCTGTGTAGGTATGACAACACTTCTAAGAACTCTTTAATTAAAAACTTTTCCATTTCAAATCTACAAGTGAGATTGATACTATAGGAAATAAGCCAGGTTTATCCAGTAGTTACCCTCTGAGTATGCCTTCATAGGGTGCAAAGCCAAGGGACAAATGTAAACTGCCAAGCAGTGCCTTGAAAGCCCTTCGAGATCTATCTCCAGACCTTTCCAATTCCTTCCTAACTTCCTAACTCCTTCAGAAAGCCTTCCCAGATTCCTCAGCTTGTTTTCTACCTTTAATGTCTCAGAGAAATTTATTAAGGCATGCCTCCTATTCTGCCTAGTCGTTTTGCTTTGTTATTATTATTTTTTAAGGAAGCTTTTCCATCTAACCAGCCACCCAGCTTCTAGGGGGGAGGCAGTTTCTGTGTGCCCCAGTTCAGTGCTCCTGTATATGAGAGGTGTTCAAAAACATTTCTCCAAGTGTTTGAGAATGTGTTGCCATTCTGAGGCTGGGTGGGGTTGGGGCATCGGGGGTGCATGAGAAATTGGCAGAACATCTATGTTTGTGTTTTGGGGGAATGGGGAGCTGGATCCTTTTGGTGTTCCTTTGAAGGAAAGAGGGGCTGAGAATGGGGCAGGCAAAGAGCTCTCTAGCTGGTGTTGCCACTGGACCTCAGCATGGCTTTGGACAGCCCCTTCCCTGTTTCTGTTTTCCTCTTCTGAAAAGGAGCAGGACTTTAGAGACGGCAAATATAAACTCTATGAGAGCTGGAACTATGACTCTTTTTGCTCCACACAGCCTCCCCAGACCTTAGCATAGCCCTTGACATTCATTAAGCATTTGCAGAATAAATGAACAAATGAAGGAAGGAATGGTGAGATATTCCCTCTGTGCCTGTATGCCCTGTCCCATGACCCAGGCAGGCATTGCTAATCAATTAGGACTTTCTTTTTCCTCTCAATTTGGATGTGTGTGTTTTTGTTTGTTTGTTTGTTTGTTTGTTTTTGGTATGGCTACAACAGACACTGGTAATCAGTTGGTGTTTGTGTCAGAGGGGAAACCAGTGTGCCCGCTCTGGGTTAGAAGTCTTGGAGTTCCCTTGGGGCTCTGCTTGGGAGCGGGTGGTTTTGTGTGCTGGTCCCTGCTCTCCCAAAGGGCAGAGGTGTGGGTTGGGCACACACGGTCCCATTGCCACTGCAAGTGGATGCTGCTCATCCCACCAGGGACCTGCTTTTCTTCATGGGCTTGGATTTCTCATAAAATCAACTCACTGCAAGGGGCCCCTGGCCTGTGTTTTTTTTTTTTTTTTTTGTAAGGAAATGGGAACAATTAGTGGGCTTATCTGATGAAAAGTAATGCTGCTAATGATTTATTAATTATCACGAAGCTTATCTTTCTGCTTCTTATTAATCAAAGATGTCCTGGAGCTCTGGGGCTTCCCATGAGGGGAGCAGACCCGGACACAGCCTTGGGGAGGGGTGTGGGCTGGAATGTCTCTTGATCCTGCTCTGGACCACTCCATCCTGGGTGTTAAGCCCTGTCAGACTTTAGGCAAGAAGAGCTGAGAGAGGGGCAGTGGAGAAGGGCATCATGTTGGGTTGAGCACCTAGTCTGTGCCAGCCATTGTGCAGAGTACTGTATATCCACATCCCCATTCCAGGCATACAAGGAAGGAATTATTCTCATTTCTTTAGAGGAGAAACTGAGGTCAAGAGATGTTAGGGAGGTTGTCCAAGTTGCACTGTTAGAAATAGTGGGGCTGGGATTTGAACCCAGGTATGTCTGACCCCAGAGTTGATGCCTTTCAACTGGGAACATCTAAATGAGAATAGAATGAGTCTGGGGCAACACCCTGGGTGTGCTGAGCTAAGCGTCAAGCTCTACACTGTGTGTTTGGGGGCCCACACGGGGTGGGGCATGGCTATTTCCTTGGGCCTCAAGGCTTTTCCCACCCCATGAGTGAGACAAGATTCATACCCACGAACCAGATAGGGACCCCTGGGCTCAGGGCACACCTGCATGAGTGACCACTCTTCCCGAGGTGCAGTCTTGCTCCTAGGTCAGTGTTGATGAGAGCGCTTCATGGGGACAAGGATGTGTTGGGATCTTGCAGGTTGGGTAAGATTGGATAGATAGGACATTAATGGGGGAGAACATTGAGGCAAGGGAAACAGCTTGGCAGAGGTGACAAGGGTAAGAAATGACCATGCTTACTGAGTGAAATAGCAAAGAGGAGCCAGACTAAGTGCACAGGAGGAGAGGGAGAGTCTGGGGGAGGTAGCTATGGAAGGATGGGAGGAAGGGCCACATTGAGGCTCTGGAGCTGGTGGCTCTTGCTTTCTGATCCTAGAGAAGCCAGCTTCAAATCTCTTGAGTAGTCAGATGCTAATATGTGAGGATGTGAGTGTGTGTGGTATATGTGTGTGAGTGTGTATATGTGTGAAAGCATGTGTTCACATGCAGCTCTCTATGCAAGCATTTGAGTAACCATTGGTGGGAATGTTTTATGTGTTCATGTGAGATCATGCAAAACTTGTGTATTCTTACATGAATATGCAATGGTGTGAGTGTGTTTGGGTGTGAAAATTCATGTTAGAGCAAGAGAGGACTCTATAAATGTATATGAGAGTATAAATGGATATAGCGTGTCTGTCAGTCTTTGCTCTTATACCAGTGTTCTGTAGACTTTCCGCAATGTGAGTTCTTGCCTGATGCGGCAGAAGGGGCAGATGGAGCTGTGGGTGGGCAGAGAGGAAGGGGAGAGGGTTCTGCAGGACCCTGAGGAGAGGACCTGAGAGCCCTGCCTTTCTGCCACGTAGCTTAGGTGCTGCCCTGGACCTGGGGCTGGCATAGGGCCACTCGGGAAGGGAAAGCCTTCAGGTGAGCCCCCTTTTCTGCCTGTGAACTAGGAGACTCTGCAGCATCAGCCTTTTAGGTGACTGGTGGACATCCTAGGGGATGCCAGGGAAGGGAGAGAAGCCAGCCTAGGAGCTCAGTCAAGGCCACCATCTTTGGGCTGTGACCCAAACCAGTCCTGCCTCCCTACCTCTGGTGTGGTGTGGGCAAGCAGATGGTCCTTGTGGCAAAGGGGAGCTGGCTGGTGACATGTGACATGAGACCGTGGGGTCTTGGTGCCAGGGCCCCTGCACAGTGAGGGCAGCCATGCAACTTCAGGTGAGTGATGACCTCAACAGCTCACCTCAGTCCACCTGTGCTAGGTGAGGGTCCTTGGCCCCTGATCTACTCTGACAGCAAATTGCTGCCCACACAGAGGTCAGCTGGACCAAAGACCCACACAGCCAAATCTCGCTTTCTCAAGAACACTACTTCCCATAATGCCCAGCCTTCCAAACATTTCCTAGGACAGTAATCACCTTTTATTCAGCGGAGTGCTAAAAACTTCATGAAAGTTCATCCTGCAGAGAAATAGAAGATGGGGTTGGAGAGGTATTAGGAGCAGGAACATGGGGCTCCTACTTGTGGTCCTGGGCAGGCCTGTTCTATCAGGGAACCTCTGGCTGTCTTGTACTTTCTTATCCTGTCTTCCCTGCTGCCTGTGGGATTGGCCACTACACCTCCTGCATCCTACTCTCAGCCGGCCTTATTGACTCAGGATCTGGGTCAACTTTTGTTGGAATGGGGTGTCCTGCATGGAGTGGTCCTGTGTCCACCAGAGCCCCCATCCCAGGTCAGGTCCCCTTCCTTGAGATGCTACATCTGGCGGGGCTCCACACACTGCCCTGCTCCTGGCCCGGAGGTGGGAGTGAGAAGGGCTGCTGCCCTGCCTGTGTCCGGGTGGGCCTGGCTCTCTTCAAGCGGTTGGGCTCCAGCTGCAAACTCCCAAACACATACTTTGGGAGGTCAGCCTGGCCTGCGGCTGGGGCATTCCATTATTTTGGTGACATATCTTTGAACATGCTGCAATTCCTGCACTCTCAGCTCAGGCCCCAGTCCCAGCCGCAGAGCTGTCTAGATACCAGAAGAGCGTTGGTGGTATGCTTAGCCCCAGACCAGGTCCAAGGCAGAAACAGGAGGTGCTGATGCGGGGGACTGTGCCCAGAAGCCCCTAGGATGTGCATTTGGACTAAGCACTCCCTTCAACTCTCTGATTCAGATTTCCTGGGAAGCAACATATGAGATTCTTAATACCTGAACATAGGAGACATTTTCTATCATCTCTTCCAAGAGTGGGAAGATGAGGGAGCACTGGAAAGGGAGAAACTAGTATTGGTCCTATCTCTGTTTTATATTTTTATTTTTCCTGATCCATCCCTATTTCTACTTCTGATTCCAATATCCCTATCTGTAAAGTCTTTTCCAGACAGTCTATTGCGATGTATCTAAAATGGCACCCCAGACAGGGTGGCCAGGGAAAAAGATCCTGGGTAAGCAGAGGTAAGTGTTTTTAGCCCGGCCTGGCGAGTACTGCTGGGTGACAATCGACAAAGTCCTTAATCTCTCTGAGTCCCAGTTCCTGAAGCTACCAGGTCACATTACCAAGACCCTCCCCTATCTGTGCTTAGAGCCTTTATATACCATCTGTAGGCACTCATGGGCATAGAGCACTTTTGTGTGTAATTGGGAACCCTGCTGCCTGCTGGGCAGGTGTGCTACCTGATGAGTGTGCAAATTGCTAATGTGAGAATGGTAGTGAGCACCAGCCCCAGTCATGAGCTCCTGGCCAGACTGGCTGCTCCTGTATTTATGGGATGTGCAGAGCTGGTCCTGTCCCAACTCCTTCCCCAACAACCCATCATTGATTGTATACTAAAAGGCTAGTAATCTGGAGGTGACTCACTACACTGGAGATCGTTGCTTTCTTCTTTTGAGCAAAGGGAACTCATTTATTGAAAATTTGCTATCCTGGGGTGCCTGGGTGGCTCAGTGGGTTAAAGCCTCTGCCTTCGGCTCGGGTCATGATCCCAGGGTCCTGGGATCAAGCCCCACCCACATCGGGCTCTCTGATCAACGGGGAGCCTGCATCCCCCTCTCTCTCTGCCTGCCTCTCTGCCTACTTGTAATCTCTGCCTGTCAAATAAATAAATAAAATCTTAAAAAAAATTTGCTGTCCGGGGGAGGAGTCAAGATGGCGGAGAAGTAGCAGGCTGAGACTACTTCAGTAGTGGGAGATCAGCTAAATAGCTTATCTAAAGATTGCAAACACCTACAAATCCAACGGGAGATCGAAGAGAAGAAGAACAGCAACTCTAGAAACAGAAAATCAACCACTTTCTGAAAGGTAGGATTGGCGGAGAATTGAATCCAAAGCGACGGGAAGATAGACCGCGGGGGGAGGGGCCGGCTCCCGGCAAGCGGCGGAGCAACGGAACACAAAATCGGGACTTTTAAAAGTCTGTTCCGCTGAGGGACATCGCTCCAGAGGCTT
>NW_019154123.1:21735840-21899739 GCF_002288905.1 Enhydra lutris kenyoni
CAGCTTCCATTCCTGATTAAAACGCTTCAAAGTATAGGGATAGAGGGAACATTCCTGAACTTCATAAAATCTATCTATGAAAGACCCACAGCAAATATCATCCTCAATGGGAAAAAGCTTGCAGCCTTCCTGTTGAGATCAGGAACATACTAAGTCTTTTTATTCTGATCCATTAGTTTACTTTTCTACTATTATGCCAATACTGTACTGTCCTAATAACTACATGTTTTTATTAAGTCTTGAAATCTGGTAGTGAAAATTCTCCAATTTTGTTCCTATTCTTCAAGATTTCTTGGCTACTCTAGGTCTTTTGCTTTGCTATATAAATTCTAAAGCAATTTGATGATATGCACTGAAAAAGATCTGTTGGAAAGTTGATTAGGATTGAATTGAATCTATAAATCAGTTTGGGAAGAATTGAATCTTAACAATATTGAATTTTCTAACCTGTGAACAAGAAACAACTCTTCATTTGATCTTTAACTTTTCACAACACTGTTCTATAGTTCTCAACATAGAGGTATTACACAGCTTTAATTAGACTTATTCTTGATACTTAATTTTTGATGCAATTATAAATAGTACCACTTTTTACATTTCATTTTCCAATTTTTGGTTACTTGTTATAGAAATACAAATGACTTTTACATATTGTCTTTATATCTAATGGTCTTACTAAATGTAGTTATTATTATATTAATGAGTATTCATAGTTTATAGATTCTTTTGGATTTTCTGACATACAATCATTTCATCTACAAATAAAGACCCATCTACTTCTTGCTTTCTAATCCTTATGTCTTCTTACACTGGATAGGCCACTCAATACAGTGGTAAAAGAGGTGGTGGTAGTGGACAATGCTATCTTGCTTCCAACCTCAGGAAGAAAGTGTCCAGTATTTCACCAATAAATATGATGTCACAGGGTTTTTCATGGTAGCTATAGGGGATATTTTTGTACATACCTTTTATCAAATCAAAGAAATTCATTTATTTTTTTTAAATATGGTCAATTAGCCAACATAAAGTATATCATTAGTTTTTGATGTAGTGTTCAATGATTCATTAGTTGGTCTAAAACCCAGTGCTCATCACAACATGTGCTCTCCTTAATACCCATCACCTGGTTATTCCATTCCTCCACCCTCCTCCCTTCTGTAACCCTCATTTTGGTTCCCAGATTTGAAAGTCTCTCATGGTTTGTCTCCCTCTCTGATTTAAATTCATTTCTATTCCTAGTTTGTTGAGGGTTATTATCATCATGAATGGATGGTGAATTTTATCAAATACTTTTCCTACATCTACTGAGCATGAGTGGTACCACAGTTCACATTATGATAAACACAACAAAGCTTCTCTGATAACATTAGTGAGAATGGCAACCCACTTCTTCAATTCAGAGACCATGCCATTCTCTTCCCATACCAGACATTGTCCTATAACTGTCCTCTCTGTTTTGTCCTTTATTTTCTCAACTGTTGTTAGTGCTCCTGGACACCAGGGAGTAGGTTTTACTTCTATTGGGAACAGGTTTGCTCTAGCAACTTCTGCTCCTTGAACATTTCTGGGAACAACATGGGAAAATTGATGGAATAAATGCTGCCTCCCAGATCATCCCTGGCCCCCCGACTATACCTGAGATGTCCTGTGGCCAACACCTTGGATACCTACCATTATTAGACAGCAGGATCCTTTGACTACCAGACTCATCAATCAAGCAGTGCGAAGCTAATCGTACAACTCTGAGTGAGGAACAAGTCTGCCCTAGGAGCAACCTCCAAGAGTGGTTATTTGGATAAGACTTTGCTAAGTGTGGCAACTCCAAGGAGCTGGGTCAGAGGCTTTAGGAAACCCCACAGGAGCATGCAGTATGGACACTGCATTTGGCATCCAGCATGCTGGAGGAATTCAGCCAGCAAGCCAGCCTGCCTGCCTGTTCACTGGCTGCTCTCTCCTTAGTCCAGAACATTTGCAAAGCCAGGAGCTTTGGCACAAAGCTGCTCCCATCCTTGCCGGCATGGGTTTATGGATATTAAAAATGTGCTGATGTGAATCACCATGCAAACACGCTTCACTAGAAGTGCTGCATGCAGGAACACTGCTCCTTTTATTGTCTCCTCCACCTCTGTTGGAAATGTTCACCCGCAGATGATGCGGAGATTAGTGGGGCGTCAGCCTGCTGCGTGTTTTTAGGCAGCCTGTCAGCTCCCATCAGCTACGGCTAGGGCTGCAGAGGAGGCTGAGACACACCTCAATGCCTGTGCCTGGGGCCCATGGGCAAAGTCTGGGGCAGGAGAGTGGCTTGGAGTGGGAAAAGACATTCCTTAGTGAGACATTTTCTTAAGCATCCAGCCTGTAGCCATTGGCCCATGGTAATATGGCGGCCAGCACCTCTAGAGTGTTCTCTCAGGTTGGCAAATAGCATCAGGGAAAGTCCAAACTTTTTCTGCTCTGCGACAGCCACTCTCAGTCTCCCCTCCATGTAAGGGTTACCAGATAAAATACAGTCCCATGGGAGGGGTGGAATATGGGCTAAAGAGGCCTTGACCTCCAGGATGTCTCAGCGCACACAGGAAGGTATCAGATCTGGTTTCAGACTGAGACTGTTCATATGGAGGATGCTCTGGGAGCAAAGATATCCACTCTGGGAAGGGAGGAGGGAAGGCAACATGGAAGAGCAAGTGCTAGAACTGAGCCCTGCCCCACAACAGGGCTTTAAACAATCTGAGACTGGGAGACAGCATTGCAGGTGGCAGGAAAGACCTGAACATGGGGAAGTGGAAAACAACATCAAGGGCCAGGGGCTTTCCCAGTCTCTGCTCATCCATTCTCCATATCACCTTGTCCCCAAGTTGACTTAAAAATGGCTGCCATCATCCCAGGCCTCGTAGCCAAACCCAACCTTGACCAGAAGCTAAAGAGATTGTCTCTTCCTGTGTGTCCAGGAGCTGCCTCAGAAGAGCCTAGAGCTCCTTGCCAGCACTGGGAACAGAAGCCAGTTTGAAGGAGGAGGCACTGGCAGGGAGAAAGCCTGTCTCAGCCTAGCCCCTGAGCCCCTGGCACAGGGTGCTCCTGTGCCAACAGTGAGAATCTGTCCCACTGCTGCCATGCCTCATCTAACACCTTTACCATCCACACTGTGTTTTGGACTCTCCAGGTACACTGCAGAGGGCACAGGCTGTATCAGAGGCTGTGTCCCATACAATCTAGCATGCTGTCTGGCTCATAATAGACTCTAAGGACCTTATCTGGAAAACAGGATACCATGATGCCCAACCAGGTTGGGTTTCTATTAGCACCTACTTGGAGCCACCACAAGGAATGGCTCCAGGAGGCTGTCTCCACATGGCGGACAACAGAAGCTGTGAGGGCTGCAGTCCTGGACCTCTTTGTGCAGCTCCCAGTACTCAAGCTAGTGGAGCCAACATTCATGGTACCCTCAACATGTTACATTTTAGTTGAATTATTTTAATCAGTGCTTACAGTGAAGCAGGGCACTATTTTATTCCCAGATGGGGAAACTGAGGCACAGAGCATTAAATAACCTACTCAATGTCACCATTGTAACAAGTGGCATTGTGGGATCTGAACCCTGTCAGTTGGCCTCAGAACTTGTATTATAAACCGCTGTACCCTTCTGCCCTGAGAAGGCCCCACACTTTCCATGTGCAAGAAGTACCTTCATAACCCAGACCCTCAGAAGAGACCCCAGATTGTGGAGGTACAGTGCAGGAGAGCTGGGGAAGGCTTTGGCAGACCCCCAGTCCTCCTCTCCTGCCCACCCAGCCACTCTGTCTCTCAGAGAAGAGCTTGAGGCTTAGATAGGGATGAGGGACCCCCCCACCAGTCATGTCTGAATGATATGCAGCAGGTCCAGAGCCCTTTCTCTGTCTCCCCCTTCCTTTTCAAGACGGGCCTTGACTGCCATTTGTGATGGACACAGGAACAGTTGGTAGCTACATTAGGGAGGTGCCCACAGGGCTGATGCAACTCTGGGCATGAATCCAGCTAACTCTCTTGGTCTTTTGCAGATAACTGAGCAGAGCCTGAGCTGAGGGGCTTCTTATATGGTGCACCAACCAGGCCCCAAAGCCCCTTCAGGGAAACGGATCTCCCTCCCACTGTGCAAGAGGAGGGTAGGGGGAGGCTGAGCTTCAGAACACAAGGTGGTTCGGCAAATATCCATAACTACCCCCAGGGTCTGAACTGGATGCAGGGACAACCAGGGGAAGAGAGGGTCATTCAACCTCCTCCCCAGGTAGAGATAACCACAGCTTCTTGGTCTGCAAAGAGGAGGGGAGGAGAGCATGAAATTCAACTATGTGAAATTATTTCCTTTGGGTTAAATCCTATGTAAATTAGCTAGATCTTTTTGTTTGTTTGTTTGTTTGTTTGTTTGTTTGTTTGTTTGTTTTTAAGATTTCACTTACAGGGCACCTGTTGGGTGGCTCAGTCAGTTAAGTGTCTGTCTTTGGCTCAGGTCATGATCCCAGGGTCCTGGGATCGAGTCCCACATTGGGCTCCTTGCTCAGCAGGGAGCCCGCTTCTCCCTCTCTTCCCCATCCCCTGCTCATGTTCTCTCTCTCACTATCTCTCTTTCTCTCTCAAATAAAGATTTATTTATTATTTGAGAGAGAGAGATTGAGAGAATGCATGGGTTAAGTTTTTTTTTTTAATATTTATTTATTTATTTATTTGACAGAGAGAGAGAGATCACAAGTAGGTAGAGAGGCAGGCAGAGAGAGAGAGGAGGAGGAAGCAGGCTCCAGCCCAATGCGGGACTCGATCCCAGGACCCTGAGATCATGACCCAAGCCAAAAGCAGAGGCTCAACCCACTGAGCCACCCAGGCACTCAGTGGGTTAAGTTTTAATAGAAAAACCATGTTTTTTATTATCTACCTGTTATCTCTAGCCATATATGATACTTTAGGAAGATAAGTCATGTTAACCTTTTGCTTCTAGAACCCCACCATGCTCGTGTGTGTTCCTCAGGTTGAACAGCCAGAGCTCAGGGCTGATCTTAATACTAGAATCTCAGAAACAGAATCAGGAGTCACTCAACCTTGGGGTCATCACCTTGTCATCATAAAGGGCCTCTCTTAGTATTTGCCCCAACATTCTGGGAATTCTGATGATGACCCCAATACCAATCAGCACTGGCTAGGATGGGCTAACCCCTGGGGCCACACGAAGTCGGTATAACTTCAGCTGAATGCCAGACTGCCTTGGATAATCTGGTACTCCTCATTTGGGTCAAACATTGGGTCTCTGATCAGCTTCTCAAAATGCTAAGAAAACAGTTTCATGCCACATTTATTTTTATTCCTCAACCCAAAATCATCTTGGGCCTGGCCTAACCAACCTCAGAGACTGCCCAGCACCCCTACAGCTGATGGAAACTCTGTATGACAGCCCTGAGACCACACATTATGTGGCTGTGCACCCCATAAGAGAAAGTTGGTCATGCCATCGGCCCTGAGCAGGCACAGACACTGGAGCCAGGGCTGAGAGCAGACCCCAGCTTCTCCAGTGCTATCTTGCTCAACATTAGTTTGGTGCCTTTAATGCCTATGGCTGCTGAATTTTACTTTCCACCTGGCTTCCTGGGCAGGCCACTGAGAAAGGCCAGGTGGTGGGGCTCTGGAACTGTCATCTGAGCCAATGCCTGGCAGCCAGGGCTGAGTCCAAGACAACAGGATATGGAGAACAAAAGTCAGTCCTTGCTCAGGGGACCCAAGTGCAGCAAGAAGCATTCCTTTCATTCCAGAGAGACCAGCTCTGGGATGCTCAAAGATACCTGGTCTGTCCCCAGGGAAAGGCCACCTAAAGCTAAGGGGATACTGGGGGGAGACCTCATGAAAGGAAGGGTTCACATGCTGGCAAGTGCCTTCTCAGCCTTTCCTAAGGCCCATTTTCTACCCTGGGGATGGTGTGGGCCTAATGTCCCCAGATGCTTTGTTAAGTTCCCTTGTACCTTCTTTAAGTTTTCCAGGGAAGTTTGCTATATATATCTTGGTCTTTGCTAGAATCCAGGAAACCTGCACTCAGGTCCCAGATTTGTCCCACTCTCACCGTGTGACCTTTGGAGATTCCCTTCACACTAGTCCAGGCCTCCTTGTCCTCATGTATCTAATACAGGAGCAAATGAAGCAATATTATAACTATCAAAGTAAGTGCATTTATTGGATGCATTCCATGGACTTGTTATTTATATATATATTACTTCTTGGGATCTGTACAAAAACTTCGTATTGCTAGAACTTGACATTTTATTGAGGTTTTACTACAAGCCACACTTGGTGTGGGCTTTTTACATGTATTAATTCACTTGATCCTATTAGCAATCCTATGCTGTAAATCCCATTGTTATGCCATTTTATAGAGGGGAAACTGAGGCACAAGGCACTTCAGCAACTTTCCAAGTCATACTACTGATGGGTAGGGAACTTGGGCCCAGGCGGTGCCACTCTAAAGCACGCAGTCCATGTTTCTGCTGCCTTGTATGGTCTACATGTGGCATTGATATAAGCTGCTGCTTTAAGAATTGGATGAGAAGCAGAGAACATCATGCAACATAGAGACATGCTCAATGAGTGTGACTTCTTTGTCTCACTCTTACTGTTTTCCCCTTTCTCTTGAGGCTCCAAGAAACCCTGATCTCCAACCCTGATGCAATACCCACTCACCGCCCCTCCTGCTGTTCCCTGCACTCATTCAGCTAGAGGTAGCCCCAGCCAAAGCCAGAAGGGCAACCCATTGCCTGACTGCTTTCCTCATTCCTAGTCTTCAAATTTCTCCACTTGCCTTGGAGAACATCACTGGGCTCACTCTCTCTCCACAGGGTCCAATGCCCCTACCTCCCAGGGAGACACAGGAGTCCCATTCCCTCTGATTTAGTGACAGCTTACAGCTTTGTGTGAGATCTTTCTGTAGGAGCACATAAGTACTGTGGCCAGTACAGAGGGGTGAAGTTCTAAGAGATGGCTCCTGGAACAGCCTGGGGTAGAAGTGACAGGAGAAGTCTTCTAGGAATCCCCCAGACCAGTCCCAGCTCCTGAAAATGTTGATGCTCAGGGTCACTGCCTCACAGCCCAGCAGTCCATGAGTCTGAGAAAGTCAGTGGCCTCAGGGTTTTTGTTAGATGATGATTTGCCAGTTTGAGATTTAAAGAAAAAATTCCTTTTGATCTAAAGGTAGAAGATAGAGAGAGAGAGAGAGGGAGACACAGAGAGAGATAAAGAAAGGGGGGCACTTTAAAATCACCATAATGGTCCCTTAATGTTTTCATATATATTCTCCCAGATTTGTTCTATGATTTAAAAAAGTAAACCTCGGGGCACGTGGGTGGCTCAGTGGGTTAAAGCCTCTGCCTTCGGCTCGGGTCATGATCCCAGGGTCCTGGGATCGAGCCCCGTGTTGGGCTCTCTGCTCGGCGGGGAGCCTGCTTCCCCCCCCTCCTCTCTGCCTGCCTCTCTGCCTGCTTGTGATCTCTCTCTCTGTGTCAAATAAATAAGTAAAATCTTAAAAAAAAATAAAAAGTAAACCTCAAAAAATTAAATATATAACTACCATATGATCCAGTAATCCCACTTCTGAGTATTTACCTGAAGGAAACAAAATTATTATCTCAAAGACAGCTACAATGATGTTCATTGCATCATTATGTACAATAGAAAGATGGAAACAATCCACGTGTTCATTAACAGATATATGGATAAAGCAAATGTGGTATATACAGACAGTCCCCAACTTATGATGGTTCAACTTACAATTTTTCAACTTCATGATGGTGCAAAAGCAATATGCATTCAGTAGAAACAGTATTTTGAATTTTGAATTTGTATATTCTCCCAGACTAGCCATGTGTGGTACAGTCCTCTCTCGTGATGCTGAACCACAGCTGCCAGGCAGTCACACCATCACAAGGGTGAACAACTGATACACTTACATCCATTCTGCACCCTTAGAACCATCCTGTTTCTGACTTTCAGTATAAAACTCAATAAATTACATAAGACATTCAAAACTTTATTATAAAACAGGCTTTGTGTTAGATGATTTGCCCAACTTTAGGCTATTTAAGTTTAAGGCAGCCTAGGCTAACTATGATGTTCTGTAGGTAAAGTGTATTATGTGCATTCTCAACTACAGTATTTTCAACTTACAGTGGGATTATTGCGGCCTAACTCTATTGTAAGTTAGGGAGATCTATATGGCAATGGACTACTATTCTGCCATAAAAAAAAGGACATTCTCCCATTTGTAAGAACATGGATGAAGCTTAGCATTATGCCAAGCAAAATAAGTCAGACCGAGAAAGGCAAATACTGTATGCGTCACTTGAATGAGGAATCTAAAAAAACTGAACTCATAGAAATAGAGAATAGATTGGCCATTGCCAGAGGTGAAGATTAGGAGTTGCAAAAGAAGTAAAGGTGATTGAGGAGTCAAGATGGCAGAGGAGTAGCAGACTGAGATGACATCAGGTCACAGGAGTTCAGCTAGATAGTTATCAAACCATTCCAAACACCTACAAACCCAACAGGAGATCAAAGAGAAGAGCAGCAATTCTAGAAACAAAAAATCGACCACTTTCTGAAATGTAGGATGTGTGGAGAAGTGAATCCAAAACAACAGAAGGACAGACCACGGGGTGGGGAGAGGCTGGCTCGTGGCAAGCGGTAGAGCAATGGAGCATAAAATCTGAACTTTTAGAAGTCAGCTCCACTGAGGGACGTCACTCCAGAGGCTAAGCGGGGGTGTAGCCTTCATGGGGACAGTGTGGTCTCAGGTCCCGTGGGATCACAGAAAGATCAGGGGTGTCTGAGTGTGACAGAGCTAACCAGATATCAGAGCAGGGAAGCCAACGACAGAGACGGAGCCAAGGAGTGAGCTCTCACCTCGGGGTTACCTTAAACTGTGATCCGCGGCACAGTTGGGCCACAGCAACTTCTTGCTAGACATGTCTCCAAAGGCAAGAGAAACAAAACCAAAACTGAACTATTGGGACTTCATCAAGATAAAAAGCTTTTGCATGGCAAAGGAAACAGTCAACAAAACTAAAAGGCAACCTAGGGAATGGGAAAGATATTTACAAATGTCTTACCAGATAATGGGCTAGTATCCAAAATCTATAAAGAACTTATTAAATTCAACATCCAAAAAAACAAAAAAATCCAGTCAAGAAATGGGCAGAAGACATAAATAGACATTTCTTCAAAGAAGACATCCAAATGGCCAACAGACACATGAAACAATGCTCAACATCATTTGGCATCATGGAAATACAAATCAAAAATTGGAATAATATTGTGGCTACAGTTTTGTATCCAGTGTTTTGTTGTTGTTGTTGTTGTTGTTTTACCAAACTTTACATTGCCTGAAATTATTTCTAAATTCTGCTTTGTTGTGACAGACGCAGTGGATTAGCTACTCAAAAGCCATTTGGTTTGATGATCCCCTACTCCCTTAACTTCCTTGTTTAAAAAAAACCTGGGACTGTGAAGTGTGTAAACCTGGCGATTCACAGACCTGTACCCCTGGGGATAAAAAGATATTATATGTTTAAAAAAAATAAAACTTAAATTAAAAAAAAAAAAAAAAAAAACCTGGGAATACAAAACACCAATTCAAAGAGATACATGCACCCCTGTGTTTACTGCAGCATCATTTACAATAGCAAAATTACAGAAGTAGCCCAAGTGGCCAATGACTGAAAAATGGATAAAGAAGATGTGGTATATACATAGAATGGAATATTACTCAGTCATCAAAAAGAATGAAATCTTGCCATTTGCAACAACATGGATAGAGCCAGAGAGTATAATGCTAAGAGAAATAAGTCGGTCAGAAAAAGACAAGTATCATATGATTTCATTCATATATGGAATTTAAGAAACAAAACAAATGAGCAAAGGTAAAAGGGGGTGGTGGGGGAGAGAAAGAAACCAAAAAACAGACTCTTAATTATGGAGAACAAATTGATAGTTACCAGAGGGCAGGCGAGTGGGGGTGGGGGGGATGGATAACATAGGAGATGTTTTGTTTTTTTTTTTAATTTAAAAGAGAGAGGGGGAAAGTTTAAAAAAAAAAAAACTGGGAAGCCAAAAATGTTTACCTTCCCAGACTCCTCAGCATCTGAGATGGCCATATGACACAGTTCTGGCCAATGGATGAAAGCAGAACTCACTGAGTGAGCCTTCTGGTAAAGTTTATAAAAAAGGATAGACATGTTCATGCCTTTCTACCTTTACTTCTTTTTTTTTTTTTTTCTGGAATGGTAAAGTCATACCTGGAGGTGACCAACCATCCTATGACCATAAGGATGAAAGAAGGAGGGGCGCCTGGGTGGCTCAGTTGGTTAAGCATATGCCTTTGGCTCAGGTCATGATCTTGGGATCCTGGGATCAAGCACTATATCAGGCTCCCTGCTCCTCAGGGAGTCTGCTTCTCCTCTTCTTCTACCCCTCCCCCATGCTCATGTGTTCTCTCTCTTGCTCTGCTCTCTCAAAGAAATAAATAAAATCTTTTTTTTAAAAAAACAGGAGTATATATTTAATTATGTAACATACTGAGGTATTTTTCTAGGTATTTGCTATTTTATTGAGAAAAAATATTGATTTATTTTATAGGGTACGACAGTATATCAAAAAGATATTAAAGATATGTTCTATGAATAATAGGCATAATTCTTTGAAAAAGTCTCCAAGTATCTATTATCTGTTTATATTCCACTAAGTTTAAACATTTCTCTATAATTTCCTATATCCAAGATCTATTCTCTATAAGTAAACAAATATGTGAGTATCTATAACATTTGTATATTCATAGATCTGTAACTTATTGATAATAAATAAAGGAAGATTGATATATTTAAAAAAAAAAAACCAGGAGTTAAAGCAGGAAACTAGATGGAGTCTGAGTTCTTAATGGTATTCTGAGTTCTTAATGGTATGGGGTGCTGCGTCAGCCTAGAATTGCCTACAGTTGGACTTACTGTTATTGGCTGATAAATAAACCCCAAACTGTTAAAACCATGGTAGTCACATTTTCAGTTCCTTGCACCTCATTGCAACCCCGAATACATACCATTCTATCATATGAATATATCACAATTTAATATTAAAATTCCCTACTGATTTAATGCTCCTATAGATAACATTGCAATGGGTATCTCATAACACATCTTTATGTGTGTCTCAATTTACTTTGGCATTATTTCTAGAAAAAGGAGTCATTGGTCCAAAGGGCAGGCAGTTTGGGGGAGTCTGGTTTGTTTATTTGGTTTTGTTTTTATTTTGATGCAACTTTCAAATGGCCATGCAGGCATGTTGTGCCAACAAGACTTCTACCAGCTACAGGGAAGTCAGGGTAACTTACAGGCCACTTCGTGAAGCAAGAGCTAAGTTAGCCACTGCCCATTAAGGGTCATTGTGCCCAGGATAGTTCCAGCAAGGAGGCCTGCTTGCAATTGGAGCCTTGGAAGGGCTGATGTTAGCTTCAGAAGGGCCTACTTGTCCCCCTGCTCCTGCAGCTCCTGCTGAAGCCCCATCCTCAATGGTTGCAAATTCTAGCCCAGGGTCTCTTGATCTTTGCATGCTGATGTCTTGGGATAGATAATTCTTTGTTGTAAGAGCTGTCCTATCCATTGTAGATGTTTTAGCAGCATTTCTGGCCTCTACCCACTAGATGCCAGTATCACCTGCTCCCCAGGTATGACAACCAAAAATATCTTAATAGTGTCATAGGTGTCAATGGTGTCAATAGGGGTATGAAATCAGCCTCAGTTGATAGCCACTGATCTAACCTATAACCTGCTAAGGAACAGCTCAATTCTAAGAAGAGAGAAGATCCTGGTCCAGTTCAGAATTGGGTAGGTTGTGTGACCAGAGACAGAAAGAGCTATACGTGGTGAGGAGGCCACCAGTCAGGTTGGCATCAAAGAATGATAGAGCATCCACTGACACCCACAATAAGTGTGCCTGTGACTAAGAACCCCCCTTCACACCCATAAAATAACATGGCATGAAAGGAGTCAAGAGTGGTCTACTGTGGGGCTTCACAGACATACGAGGGTATCATCTTAGCGACTGATGTGGTTATTACTGGGTTGTTTAGCCTTGGTTTGAATCTTTTAACACCTCCAATATGCTGCCAAAAATTCTTGTGTTTGAAAGTGTACCAGGTTGAAAACCACAATTCCAGCTTGAGTTCTGTAAACTACACCCCCATTGCTATAATGAGGGGTGATTTTATTCAGGGAATCAACAAACATTCATTGAGGGGAAGCCCAAAATCAGGTACCAAGCTGGGCACTGGAGCAATAATGGCAAACACCCAATGTGACCCTTTCTTCCCAGAGCCCACGGTAGGTTGAGGAAGTTAGTCTATCACAGGAGCAAGATGGACTATCTGGGCTTTGGTTTATTCATCTTTCAAGTGGCAAGAACAGTCCATGGTTATCCAACCTCACAGAGTTGCTGGGTGTTCATGAGAAGTTGGTGGAGGTGCCCTGGGACCTCAGTCAGGGATGCCATGCCCTGAGGAAAGGACAGACTGAGATCCCTGTCTTGGCAGAAAGTGGGGAAAGGGAGACTGCTAGCATATGTTCTCTCCATGAAGCAAAATGAGGCCAGACCCAAATTTGTCACTGATCTCTGATGTCAAGGGCATGGCCAGATGCACACTGAGTACAAAGGTCTTTCTGGAAACCTGCAGCCTACTGGAGAGAGAAACTGCAAGCAATGAGGGAAGCATGATTTATTAAGACAGAAATCGTGTGTTCTCCTCTCACTAGATCTCTCCTTCTGCCATGCTGGATGCTAAACCTGCTGTTCCCTTCTAACTTTCAGGAGACGGGAAGGAAGAAGACACTGCCTAAAGACAACCTCCCTTTCTGTCTTTATGGGCTCCTGGTAAAATAAATTTCATAATTTTCATTGTGCGTGGCAGAGACCCCAACGCTGTAATGACTTAAACAAGACAGATGTTCATCTTGCTCTTATGTAAGTGTCTGAACCAGAATGGCGTCTGCTCCCCCAAGTTGCTGGGGCCCAAGTTCTTTCTGTCTTGTTGGTCTACCATCCCTGGAGTGTTGTCCTTGCCTGCTTGGCACAGATGGATGTCATGTCTGCATTCCAGCCAGCATGGAAGGGTAGGGGGAAAGCAGGGCATGCCTGTGCCCTTTGAGGGCTTGAGCCAGAAGTTGCTCCAATAATGTACCAAGTCTGATCCCAATGGTTCCAAGAGATAATTGTGCATCTCTCTCCCCATTCATATTCCCAGCTTGAAATCAGCTGTGGTGTGAGTATTTACACCATGGAAACTGGCAAAAGCTGCAATTCGGACTTTATTTTCCTGAAGAGGTGACTGTTAAACATTTACCAGCACAGGTCTCACTTTCTGCTCACAACCCATTGGTGAGAACTTAGTGACAAGGTAGTCCCTTGCAAGGGAAGCTGAGAAATGTAGGCTCCCATTGGTACAGGCATGTGTCCAACCATAGGTCATACTGCTATGGAAAAAGTGGAGAGTGGATACTGAAGGCAACTAGCAGCCTCTGCCCCCAGGCTTGTTGAGAGATTATGCTCAGGAGACTCTGCATGGGGTGGGTTTCACATGGGGTGGAGCTAGTTTCAGAGACTCTTTCTGGGCAGATAGGGTAGGCAGCACTCCACATGGCTCCAGGCATATTCCCCTGTATATGGACCAGTGCCTCAGGCCACTCACTGCCACAAACCACCTGACCTTCCTAGGCTTTCTGAGTGAACTTCCTAGGCTTTCCTGAGTGAGGAAAGCCTTGAAGTTCTTCCCACCAGCCAAGGTGAGGGCAGACATCCCCTATCACCTTGTTCAGGGCTCACCCACCCCAGCGACTCTCTCCACTTCACCATATCCAAGATTTCCCCAACTCCCTCTAGGATGAAGGGTTTTTAGAGTCATCAAACCCAGGGAAGTAGCAAGATGGCAGAGGAGTAGGAGACCTAAATTTCATCTGGTACCAGGAATTCAGCTAGATAGTTATAAACCATTCTCAACACCTAAAACCCAATGGAAGATCAAAGAGAAGAAGAGCAGCAATTCTAGGAACAGAAAATCGACCACTTTCTGGAAGGTAGGATGTGCAGAGAAGTGAATCTGAAGCGATATATGGGAAGAGAGACCACAGGGGTTGGGCCAGCTCCCAGCAAGCAGTAGAAGCAGAGCACAAAATTGGAACTTTTAGAAGTCTGCTCCACTGAGGGATGTTGCTCCAGTGGCTAAGTGGGGGGGTGGATCCCTCACAGGGACAGTGTGGTCTCAGGACCTGTAGGGTCACAGAAAGACCAGGAGTGTCTGAGTGTGGTAGAGCTCCCAGGTATCGGAGCGGGAAACCCGGCTACAGAGACAGAGCTGAGGAGTGAGCTCTCAGCTCAGGGTTACCTTAAACCATGATCTGAGGCACATTCAGGCCACTACTCTTTGAGCAGGGACCCCACAAGCAGCAGAAACAGGAGACTCACCTTCCTCCTCCGGGAGAAGCGGCACAGGAGCACGTGGCAGGAATCTGCTGGGTTTGGAGACTCCAAATGGGGCCATGCACCTGAGATATAAATACTCAGTCACAGGCTGAGTGAGCACGGAGTGCGGCCGGAGACCAAGGAGACTGGAGTGACTGCTTTTCTCTGTGGGCACACTAAGGAGTGGGGCCCCAGGCTTTTGGGTCCTCTGGGTCTGGAGATTGGGAGGCTGCCATTTTCATTCCCATCCTCCAAAGCTACAGAAAGCATTCAAGGAATAAAAGCTCCAAGAACAAACCTGAGGAGATTACTTAGCCTGGCCCCTTGCAGGGGTGGTGCAGTTCCACCTCCGGCAAAGACATTCGAGAATCAGTACAACATAATACTCCCCCAGAAGATCAGCAAGAACATCCAGCCAAGACCAAGTTCACCGATCAATGAGAACTGCAAAACTCTAGCTCTTGGGGAATACAGCACATAGAATTCATGGCTTTTCCCCATGATACTTTAGTCTTTCAAAGTTAATTTTTTAAATTTTCTTTATTTTTTCTTTTTCTATTTTTTAAATTTTTCTTCTTTCCTATTTTTGCCAAGATCTTAGCTGACCAATTCCTTTTTAAAACTATTTTTTGTTTTTTTTTATTGTCTTAAATATTTTTTCTTTTTTTTTATTGTGTTATGTTAGTCACCATACAATACATTTAGTTTTTGATGTAATGTTCCAAGATTCATTGTTTACATATAACACCCAGTGCTCCATGCAATACCTGCCCTCCATAATACCCACCACCAGGCATACCCATTCCCCTACTCCCCTCCCCCCTAAAACCCTCAGTTTGTTTCTCAGAGTCCACAGTCTCTTATGGTTCATCTCTGCCTCTGATTTCCCCCACTTTACTCTTCCTTTCCTTCTCCTAATGTCATCCATGTTATTCCTTATGTTCCACAAGTAAGTGAAACCATATGATAATTGACTCTCTCTGCTTGACTTATTTCACTCAGCATAATCTCCTCAAGTCCCATCCACGTTGATGCAAAAGTTGGGTATTCAACATTTCTGATGGCTGAGTAATATTCCATTGTATATATGGACCACATCTTCTTTATCCATTCATCTATTGAAGGCCATCTCAGTTCTTACCACAGTTCAGCTACTGTGGACATTCCTGCTATGAACATTGGGATATATATGGCCCTTCTTTTCACTACATCTGTATTTTGGGGGTAAGTAACCAGTAGTGTAATTGGCAGGTCATAAGGCAGCTCTATTTTTAATTTTTTGAGGAACCTCCATGGTGTTTTCCAAAGTGACTGCACCAACTTGCAGTCCCACCAACAGTGTAAGAGGGTTCCCCTTTCTCCACAGCCTTGCCAACATTTGTTGTTTCTTGCCTTGTTAATTTTTGCCATTCTAACTGGTGTTAGGTGGTATCTCAATGCAGTTTTGATTTAAATTTCCCTGATGGCTAGTGATGATGAACATTTTTTTCGTATTTCTGCTAGCTATTTGTATGTATTCTGTCCATTGTTTTATTTCATTATGCTTTTTGTGTGTTGTTTTGGGTATTGAATTTGAGAGGTTCTTTATAGATCTTGGATATTAATTTTCATTTTTACAGTCATATTCTATCCCTTCATTGTATTTTACTTTATTACATATAATTTCTTCTTTCCTTAAAATTTTGGGAGACAGTTTGTTCTAACAGACCAAAATATACCCCAAATCTAGTGTATGGCTTTGTTTTAGTCTCCTGCGTGATAACATTCTCTCCTTTATTTTTTTTTAATTTTTTTCTTTCTTTTTTCAACTAGCTTCTTATCATCCTCTTTTAAATTTTTTTTAAATTCTCATCTTTACAGTCACAATCCATCTCTTCATCATATTTACCCTTATTTTTGTGTATATATAAATTTTTCTTTCTTTAAAATTTTGGGAGACAGTTTATTCTAACAGACCAAAATATTCTCAAAATCTAGTAGGTGGCTCTGTCCTATTCACCAGCCTGATCATATTCTTTTTTTCTTTTTTCTTTTTTCTTTTTCTCCCTTTCTTTCCCCCAGTTTAGGGTCTCTTCTGATTTGGTTAGTGTATATTTTTCTGTGATTGTTGTTTCCCTTTTAGAATTTTGTTCTCTCATTCATCTATTCTTCTCTAAACAAAATGACAAAATGGAAAAACTCACCTCAACAAAAAAGAACAAGCGGCAGTACCAACTGCCAGGGGCCTAATCAATATGGACATTAGTAAGATGCCAGAACTTGAGTTCAGAATGATGATTATACAGATACTAGCTGCGCTTGAAAAAAGCATAGAAGATACTAGAGAATCCCCTGCTGGAGAAATGAAGGAACTAAAATCTAACCATGTCAAAATCAAAAAGGCTATTAATGAGGTACTCTCAATAATGGAGGCTCTCACTGCTAGGATAAATGAGGCAGAAGAGAGAATGAGTGATATAGAAGACCAAATGATGGAGAATAAAGAAGTTGATAAAAGAGAGATAAACGAATACTGGATCACAAGGGGAGAATTTGACAGATAAGCGATACCATAAGATGAAATAATATTAGAGTAATTGGGGTCCCAGAAAAAGAAGAAAGAGAGAGAGGAGCAGAAAGTATATTGAAGCAAATTATAGTGGAGAAATTCCCTAATTTAGGGAAGGAAATGGGCATTAAAATCCAGGAGGCACAGAGAACCTCCCTCAAAATCAATAAAAATAGGTCAACTCATCTCAAATTCCTCATATCAAGGAGATCATATGATAATTGTCTTTCTCTGATTGACTTATTTCGCTCAGTATAATTTGAGAGGCAGAGTGGGGTGTTTGGGGGGTAGGAAAGTAAAAAATGAAACAAGATGGGATCGGGAGGGAGACAAACCATAAGAGACTCTTAATCTTACAAAACAGACTGAGGGTTGCTGGGGGGAGAGAGGATGTGGAGAGGGTGGGTGGGTTATGTACATTGGGGATGGTATGTGATATGGTGAGTGCTGTGAAGTGTATAAGCCTGACAATTCAGAGACCTGTACCCCTGGGGCAAATAATACATTATATGTTAATAAAAATAATTTTTAAAAAAATAGATCAACACCCCATCATTTAATAGCAAAACTTACAAGTCTCAGAGATAAAGAGAAAAATCCTGAAAGTGGCTCTGGAAAAGAGGTCTATGACATACAACAACAGAAATACCAGATTGGCAGCAGACCTATCCACAGAGACCTGGAAGGCCAGAAAGAACTGGCACAATATATTCAGAGCACTAAACGAGAAAAACATGCAGCCAAGAATACTATATCCAGCTAGGCTATCATTGAAAACAGAAGAAGAGATAAAAAGATTCCAGGACAAACAAAAATTAAAGAATTTGCAAACACCAAACCAGCCCTACAGGAAATATTGAAAGGGGTCCTCAAAGCAAAGAGAGAGCCTAAATGAAACATAGACCAGAAAAGAACAGAGACAATATACAGTAACAGTCACCTTACAGGCAATACAATGGCACTAAATTCATATCTTTCAATAGTTACCCTGATTGTAAATGGGCTAAATGCCCCCAATGAAAAGACACAGGATATCAGAATGGATTTAAAAAAAAAAAAAAAAAAAAAGACCCAACAATATGCTGTCTGCAAGAGAACTCATTTTAGAGCCAAAGACACCTCCAAATTGAAAGGGAGAGTGTGTCCATTACCATCCTAATGGACATCAAAAGAAAGTTGGGGTGGCAATCTTTATACCAGACAAATTAGATTTTAAACCAAAGACTACAATAAGAGATGAGGAAGGACACTGTATCATATTTAAAGGGTCTATCCTCAAGAAAGATCTAACAATTTTAAATATCTATGCCCTAGCATAGGAGCAGCCAAATATATAAACCAATTAATAACAAAATCAAAGGAACACATTGACAATAATACATTAATAGTAGGGGACTTTAACATCCCCTCACTGAAATGGACAGATCATCCAAGCAAAAGATCAACAAGGAAACAAAGGCCTAAAATGACACACTGGACCAGATGGACATCACAGATATATTCAGAACATTCCATCCCAAAGCAACAGAATACACATTCTTCTCTAGTGGACATGGAACATTCTCCAGAATAGATCATATCCTGAGTCAGAAGTCAGGTCTCAACTGATACCAAAAGATTGGGACTATTCCCTGCATATTTTCAGACCACAGTGCTTTGAAACTAGAACTCAATCACAAGAGGAAAGTTGGAAAGAACTCATATATATGGAGGCTAAAGATCATCCTACTAAAGAATGAATGGGTGAACCAGGAAATTAAAGAAGAATTTTTAAAACTCCTGGAAACAAATGATAATGAAAACACAACTGTTCAAAATCTTTGGGACACAGCAAAGGTGGTCCTGAGAGAAAATTATATAGCAATACAAGCCTTTCTAAGACACAAGAAAGGTCTCAAGTACACAACCTAACTCTCTACCTAAAGGACCTGGAAAAAGAACAGCAAAGAAAGGCTAAACCCAGCAGGAGAAGAGAAATCATAAAGATCAGAGCATAAATCAATGAAATAGAAACCAAAAGAACAGTGGAACAAATCAATGAAACTAGGATCTGGTTCTTTGAAAGAATTAATAAGATTGATGAATCCCTGGCCAGACTTATCAAAAAGAAAAGAGAAAGGACCCACATTAATAAAATCATGAATGAAAGAGGAGCGATCACAACCAACACCAAAGAAATACAATTATAAGAACATATTATGAGTAACTATATGCCAGCAAATTAGACAATCTGAAAGAAATGGATGCATTCTTACAGACATATAAACTACCAAAACTGAACCAGAAAGAAATAGAAAACCCGAACAGACCCATAACCAGTAAGAAGATTGAAGCAGTCATCAAACATCTCCCAACAAACAAGAACCCAGAGCCAGATGGCTTCCCAGGGGAATTCTAACAAACATTTAAAGAAGAATTAATACCTATTCTCCTAAATCTGTTCCAAAAAATAGAAATGGAAGGAAAACTTCCAAACTCATTTTATGAGGCCAACATTATCTTGATCCCAAAACCAGACAAAGACCATAGCAAAAAGGAGAATTACAAACCAATATCCCTGATGAACTTGGATCTCACCAAAATATTAACCAATAGAATCCAATAGTACATTAAAAGGATTATTCACCATGACCAAGTGGGATTTATTCCCGGGCTGCAAGGTTGGTTCAACACCTGCAATTCAATCGATGTGATACAATACATTAATAAAAGAAAGAACAAGAACCATATGACACTCTCAATAGATGCTTAAAAAGCATTTGACAAAGTACAGCATCCTTTCTTGATCAAAACTCTTCCAAGTGTAGGGATAGAGGGTACATACCTCAATCAAAGCCATCTATGAAAAACCCACAGCAATTATCATTCTCAATGGGGTAAAACTGAGAGCTTCTCCCCTAAGGTCAGGAACATGGCAGGGATGAGCACCATCACCACTGCTATTCAACATAGTACCAGAATTCCTAGCTTCAGCAATCAGACAATAAAAAGAAATAAAAGGCATACAAATTGGCAAAGAAGTCAAACTCTCACTCTTTGCAGATGACATGATACTTTATGTGGGAAACCCAAAAGAGTCCACTCCAAAACTGCTAGAACTTATAATGGAATTCAGTAAAGTGGCAGGATATAAAATCAATACACAGAAATCAGTTGCATTTCTATATCCAACAGCAAGAAAGAAGAAAGAGAAATTAAGGAGTCAATCCTATTTACAATTGCACCCAAAACCATAAGATACCTAGGAATAAACCTAAATAAAGAGGCAAAGAATCTGTACTCAGAAAACTATAAACTGCTCATGAAAGAAATTGAGGAAGACACAAAGAAATGGAAAAACATTCCATGCTCATGGATTGAAAGAACAAATGTTGTGAAACTGTCTATGCTACCTAGAGCAATCTACACATTTATTGCAATCCCTATCAAAATACCATCAACTTTTTTCAAAGAAACAGAACAAATAATCCTAAAATTTGTATGGAACCAGAAAAGGCCCCGAATAGCCAGAGGAATGTTGAAAAAGAAAACCAAAGCTGGTGTCATCACAATTTCAGACTTCAAGCTCTATTACAAAGCTGTCATCATCAAGACAGTATGGTACTGGCACAAAAACAGAAACATCGGTTAATGGAACAGAATAGAGAGCCCAGAAATGGACTCTCAATTCTATACTACTAATCTTCGACAAAGCAGCAAAAAATGTCCAGTGGAAAAAAGACAGTCTCTTCAACAAATGGTGTTGTTGGGAAAATTGGACAGCCACATGCAGAAGAAAGAAACTGGACCACTTCCTTACACCACACACAAAAACAGATTCAAAACAGGTGAAAGACCTCAATATGAGACAGGAATCCATCAAAATCCTTGAGGAAAACTCAGGCAACCTATTCTACATCAGTCACAGCAACTTCTTCCTAGAAACATCACCAAAGGCAAGGGAAGCAAAGGGCAAAAATGAACTATTGGGACTTCATCAAGATCAAAAACTTTTGCACAACAAAGGAAATAGTCAACAAAACCAAAAGACAACTGACAGAATGGGAGAAGATATTTGCAAATGACATATCAGATAAAGGGCTAGTATCCAAAATCTATAAAGAACTACCAAACTCAACACCCAAAGAATAAATAATCCAATCAAGAAATGGACAGAAGACACAAACAGACATTTCTGCAAAGAAGACATCCAAATGTCCAACAGACCCATGAAAAAGTGCTCCACATCACTTGGTATCAGGTAAATACAAATCAAAACCACAATGAGATACCACCTCACACCAGTCAGAACGGCTAAAATTAACAAGTCAGAAAATGACAGGTATTGGCGAGGATGCGGAGAAAGGGGAACCCCCCCCTATACTGTTGGTGGGAATGCAAGCTGGTGCAGTCACTCTGGAAAACAGTATGGAGTTTCCTCAAGAAGTTGAAAATAGAGCTACCCTATGACCCTGCAATTGCACTACTGGGTATTTACCCCAAAGATACATATGTAGTGATCCAAAGGGGCATGTGCACCCCAATGTTTATAGCAGCAATGTCCACAATAGCCAAACTATGGAAACAGACTAGATGTCCACCAATGGATGAATGGATAAAGAACATGTGGTACATATACACAATGGAATATTATATAGCCATCAAAAAATAAAATCTTGCCATTTGCAATAATGTAAATGGAACTAGATGGTATTATGCTAAGCAAAATAAGTCAATCAGAGAAAGACAATTATCATATGATCTCTCTGATATGAGGAATGTGAGAAACAAGACAGAGGATCATAGGAGAGGGGAGGGTAAATGAAACTGAGAGGGAGATAAACCATAAGAGACTCTTAACCTCAGGAAACAAAGTGAGGATTGCTGGAATGGAAGGGGGTGGGAGGGATGGGTGGCTGGGTGATGGACACTGGGGAAGGTATGTGCTATGGTGAGCACTGTGAATTGTGTAAGACTGATGAGTCACAGACATGCACCCCTAAAACAAATAATACATTATATATTAATTAAAAACAAAAAAGACCATGTCCCCAGACTCCCTTGGAAACTCAAGTATATGTCCTAAACTGCCTCATCACTCACTTGGGTATTTGATCTGCTTTGATCTTGGCACCCCAACTGAAGCTGCCAATCTACCACCCTGCTCCTCTGTATTGTTAGCAGCTCACTGAGACCCCACTACTGTGGACAATTGGAAATACTCAAAGCAAGCCCTGGTTGTAACTGTTAACACTGAATGGTAAAACTGATGACTGATTTAGGGGACAATTTTGCCTGAACAGTGAGGGGGGTGTCCATATGTTTTATGCAGGACCCCTCAAAGAACAGGGCAACCCAGGGTGGGAAGAGAGAAGAGGACTGGTCCATGGGTTGGGAGCTAGCTTGCCCTTCCCTGTTGTGTTCCCATGCAGAATTCTAAGGAGTCCTAAAATTCTAAATTTAAATCCAGCCTTCTAGATCATTACAAAGAAAATTTGTCAAGGTAGAGGAAAGAAACATATTTTATTTAACTTTGTTAGTTTGATTTATAACTTACAAAAATACAAAGAGTACAAGTGGTAAAAGGACCTCCACTTGTACTCTTGCCAGAGGCCACCAAATGTTAGGAATAGCCCACTGAGAGCTCCCTACTTTTGGCTCCTTGTCGTTCAGGCTGATAAAGGCAAGAACCAGAACCTGGTCTGTGCTTGCACTAAAAGTGTTTTTCATTTACATTTGTAAGAATATTTGCAAAGCATGAAGCAGGTGGATCCTTGGGAGTGAGGGAGGGCAGGCTTGGCTCTACCTTGACAGAGATATCAAAGCCAGGAGGATCAAGGAGAAGAAGGAACAAGGCAGAGTCAAAAAAGTGGGCAAGGCAGGGCCGATGATTCACTATTATAATGTGCCCCTTACTGAAGAAAAGTATTCACTTTGGCATATAATCCACTAGAACGTTCTGAACAGAAACTTAAGCATAATCTAGTTCAATGGTTTCCAGTCTTTTTTTAAATTAGCAAAATCAAAAAGACTCATCAAAATGAAAACTTAAGTGAAATCCCAATATTAAAGCAACCAAAGTGATAAATAATTTCCTGTTCATTTAAATCCTTATTGACTTTCGGAAAATACTTTACTATTTATAGTTATCACTGAAGTTCCTCCTCAGATGTCTGGGGTCCCCAGAGCAAAAATGGAAAACCACTAACTTAGCAGTAGTGGGTGGCAGTGGTTAAGGCCTGCCCAATATCCATTCTCCCCTTTTCTGCTAACAGCCCTCCCTCCCCTCAGACTATGTGGTTTGGGTGGAGCAGGCCTCCAGATCTCCCACTCCTCAGCCAGGAGAGGGCACCTGACCCAGGCCTGGCCAATCAGCACATTCCATCTGCAGACACAGTGATTGATTCAGAGACAGAAGGTGACCATGGTAAGGTCAATTAGAGCTACTCCTAAGACTTCTGCAGGTAGAGTGTAGTCTCTCCTGGTAGGTCTTCTGAGAGGACAGGCAGTCAGAGGGAAGTGGAGACAGAAAGAGACTGAAACCCAATCCCATGTGCAAGCCTGTGGATCAATCCATGGACGAATCCAAAGCTACCCTGCACTTCTGATTTACATGAGCCAATACTATTCCCTTCTCTATCCAGGCCAATTTGGTTGGACTTTTGTCATGTGCCAAGAAGACAGTCCTTGATGATCCAACCCACATCTTTTGCACATGAAGTTACTAATGCCCAGAAGAAGATAAGCACTGTCCAAGGCCACCAGGATCCACTCACGATCCCAGCTTCCCAAATAAATGATTACTTGGGCATATTTTAACTTCTCCGTGTCCTTTTTTGTTTGCTAAGACTGACCATAATTTCGTGTGTGAATGAGAATTCTAGGCAGAGAAGAAACAGTAGAAACAAGTTTCCAGAAACTCAAAGGAAACCACCCCACACTCAGGAACAGACTAACTTTCCATGATGGTGGCATGCTTTGGTGTCATCTGAGAGCATGGGGGGATCACACTGTCCAAATCAATCTCTTATACTTTTTCTGCTTCCTGAAATTGCACCTATAAAATATCTTTCTCTTAAATTAAGCATTCTTCTTCAGACTGTTCTTTTAAAATGCTACCCTTCTATAAACAAACAAACAAATAAATAATTAAATTGCTCCCCCTCTGAACAACACAGGGATGTACACTCTCACCACTTTTATTCAACATAGTACTGGAAGTCCTAGACACAGCAATCAGAAAACAAAAAAAATAAAAAATAAAAGGCATCCAAGTTGGCAAAGAAGAAATAAAATTTTCACTATGTTCAGATGATATGATACCATATATAGAAAACCCTAAAGACTCCACAAAAAAAACTACTAGAACTGATAAATGAATTCACTAAGGTCACAGGATACAAAATCAACATACAGAAATCTGTTGCATTTCTCTATACCAATAATGAAGCAGCAGGAAGAAAAATTAAGAAAACAATCCCAATTATAATTGCCCCAAAATAATAAGTATCTAGGAATAAACCTAATGAAAGAGATGAAAGACCTGTACTCTGAAAACTATAGAACAGTGATGAAAGAAATTGAAGATGACAGAAAGAGATGGAAAGACATTCCCTACTCAGGGGTTAGAAGAAAAAATATTATTAAAATGTCTACACTTCCCTGGGGCACCTGGGTGGCTCAGTGGGTTAAGCCTCTGCCTTAGCTCAGGTCATGATCTCAGGTTCCTGGGATTGAGCCCCACATCGGGCTCTCTGCTCAGCAGGGAGCCTGCTTCCCCCCACCCCACCGCCTGCCTCTCTGCCTACTTGTGATCTCTCTCTCTCTCTCTCTCTGTCAAATAAATAAATAAAATCTTTAAAAAATGTTTATACTACCCAAAGCAATCTATACACTTAATGCAATCCCTATCCAAATACCACCAGCATTTTTCACAGAACTAGAGCAAATAATCCTAAAATTTGTAAGCATCACAAAAGACTCCAAACAGTCAAAGTAATCTTGAAAAAAAAAAAAAGCAATACTGGAGGCATCACAATTCCAGACTTCAAGTTATATTACAAAGCACCAAAACAGTATGGTTCTGGCACTAAAACAGACACATAGATCAATGGAACAGAACAGAAAACCCAGAAATAAACCCACAATTATATAGTCAATTAATCTTTGGCAAAGGAAGCAAGAATATACAATGGGGAAAAAACTGTCTCTTCAACAAATGGTGTTGGGAAAACTGGACAGAAATATGCCAAAGAATGAAACTGGGCCACTTTCTTACACCACACACAAAAATAAATTCAACATGAATTGAAGACCTAAATATGAGACCTGAAACCATACAAAATCCTAGAAAAGAGCACAAATAATAACTTCTTTGAAATCAGCCATAGCAACTTCTTTCTAGATTTGTCTCCTGAGGCAAGGGAAACAAAAGCAGAAAAAAACTATTGGGACTACATCCAAATTAAAAAGGTTCTACACAGCCAAGGAAACAATCAACAAAACTAAAATGAAACCTACAAAATGGGAGAAGATATTTGCAAATGACATACCTGATAAATGATTAGTATCCAAAATATAAAAAGAACTTATATAACTCAACACCCAAAAGGAAATCAGAGGAGGAGACGAACCATGAGAGACTGTGGATTCTGAGAAACAAACTGAGTGTCTTGGAAGGGAAAGCGGTGGGGGGATGGGTGAGCCGGGTGGTGGGTTAAGGAGGGCATGTATTGCATGGAGCACTGGGTGTGATGCATAAATAATTAATCTTGGAACACCGAAAAAATTAAATAAAATTTTAAAAATTAAAAAAAAAAAGACCTGGGAGGGAAGAAATAACAAGTGTGGGTGAGAATATGGAGAAAAAGAAACCCTCATGCCCTATTGGTGTGAATGCAAATTGGTATAGCCACTGTGGAAGAGAATATAGAGTTCCTCAAAAACTTAAAAATAGAACTACCTCTGGTCCAGCACTTGGACTACTAGGTATTTACCCAAAGAATGTAAAAGTACTAATTCAGAGGGATACATGCACCTCAATGTTTATAGCAGCATTATCTACAATAGCCAAATTATGGAAACAGCCCAACTGTCCATCAACTAATGAATGGATAGAGAAAATGGTGTATGTATACGATAGACTATTACTCAGCCATAGAAAAGAATGACATCTTGCCATTTGTGATGGCATGAACAGATCCAGAGAGTAATACGCTAAGCAAAATAAGTCAGAGAAAAACAAACACTGTACAATTTCACTTACATGTGGAAATTAAGAAACAATAAAAGGGGAGAAAGAGAGAGAGAGAGGAACCAAGAAACAGACTCTTAACTATAGAGAACAAAGTGGTGGTTACCAGAAAGGAGGTTGGTGGGAGGATGGGTGAAATAGGTGATGGGGATTAAGAGGTGCACTTGTCCTTATGAACACTGGGAGATGTATGGAAGTGTTTAACCACTATATTGTACACCTGTATCCAATATAACACTGTATGTTAATTAACTGGAATTTAAATAGAAACCTTCCAAAAATGTTACCTCTCTCGGCAAGAGTGACATCCTATACCCCCAATTCCATCATGGGAAGAAACTGACCAACACCCTTCTCCCAGATCAGGGGCCCCACGGGGGAAGCCAGAGATCCACTGTGTTGAGGAAGAAGAGGTGCTGCAGTGTATGTTCATAAAGCTCTAACAGAGAAGGCAAAGTCACCACATGAGAAGACAGAATTTCTCTCCCTTCTCAACCGACAGCTTTATAGGGTATCAGATAGCCCAAAGAAGCGGTGAGGGAAAGTGAGACAGATGTGGGTTCAAATCCTATTCTAGCCAATACCTGGCTAATGCCAGAAATATTATTTAACCTCTCTGAGCCTCAATTTCCTCACCTATAAAATAAAAATATAAACACCTATTCAGTGATGAGGATGAAATGAGCATGTACAGTACCCAGGACAGCAAATTTTTTTTTTATCTTTACATTTTTTTTTAATTTTATTTTTCATAAACATATAATATCTTTTTATCCCCAGGGGTACAGGTCTGTGAATCGCCAGGTTTACACACTTCACAGCACTCACCATAGCACATACCCTCCCCAATGTCCATAATCCCACCCCCCCAACCCCCCTCCCCCCATTAACCCTCAGTTTGTTTTGTGAGATTAAGAGTCACTTATGGTTTGTCTCCCTCCCAATCCCATCTTGTTTCATTTACTCTTCTCCTACCCCCTTAACCCCCCATGTTGCATCTCCTCTCCCTCATATCAGGGAGATCATATGATAGTTGTCTTTCTCCGATTGACTTATTTCGCTAAGCATGATACCCTCTAGTTCCATCCACGTCGTCGCAAATGGCAAGATTTCATTTCTTTTGATGGCTGCATAGTATTCCATTGTGTATATATACCACATCTTCTTTATCCATTCATCTGTTGATGGACATCTAGGTTCTTTCCATAGTTTGGCTATTGTAGACATTGCTGCTATAAACATTCGGGTGCACGTGCCCCTTCGGATCACTACGTTTGTATCTTTAGGGTAAATACCCAGCAGTGCAATTGCTGGGTCATAGAGTAGTTCTATTTTCAACATTTTGAGGAACCTCCATGCTGTTTTCCAGAGTGGTTGCACCAGCTTGCATTCCCACCAACAGTGTAGGAGGGTTCCCCTTTCTCCGCATCCTCGCCAGCATCTGTCATTTCCTGACTTGTTAATTTTAGCCATTCTGACTGGTGTGAGGTGGTATCTCATTGTGGTTTTGATTTGTATTTCCCTGATGCCGAGTGATGTGGAGCACTTTTTCATGTGTCTGTTGGCCATCTGGATGTCTTCTTTGCAGAAATGTCTGTTCATGTCCTCTGCCCATTTCTTGACTGGATTATTTGTTCTTTGGGTGTTGAGTTTACTACGTTCTTTATAGATTTTGGACACTAGCCCTTTATCTGATATGTCATTTGCAAATATCTTCTCCCATTCTGTCAGTTGTCTTTTGGTTTTGTTAACTGTTTCCCTTGCTGTACAAAAGCTTTTGATCTTGATAAAATCCCAATAGTTCATTTTTGCCCTTGCTTCCCTTGCCTTTGGCGATGTTCCTAGGAAGATGTTGCTGCGGCTGAGGTCGAAGAGGTTGCTGCCTGTGTTCTCCTCAAGGATTTTGATGGATTCCTTTCTCACATTGAGGTCCTTCATCCATTTTGAGTCTATTTTCGTGTGTGGTGTAAGGAAATGATCCAATTTCAATTTTCTGCATGTGGTTGTCCAATTTTCCCAACACCATTTGTTGAAGAGGCTGTCTTTTTTCCAATGGACATTCTTTCCTGCTTTGTCGAAGATGAGTTGACCATAGAGTTGAGGGTCTATTTCTGGGCTCTCTATTCTGTTCCATTGATCTATGTGTCTGTTTTTGTGCCAGTACCATGCTGTCTTGATGATGATAGCTTTGTAATAGAGCTTGAAGTCCGGAATTGTGATGCCACCAACTTTGGCTTTCTTTTTCAATATTGCTTTGGCTATTCGAGGTCTTTTCTGGTTCCATATAAATTTTAGGATTATTTGTTCCATTTCTTTGAAAAAAATGGATGGTACTTTGATAAGAATTGCATTAAATGTGTAGATTGCTTTAGGTAGCATAGACATTTTCACAATATTTATTCTTCCAATCCAGGAGCATGGAACATTTTCCCATTTCTTTGTGTCTTCCTCAATTTCTTTCATGAGTACTTTATAGTTTTCTGTGTATAGATTCTTAGTCTCTTTGGTTAGGTTTATTCCTAGGTATCTTATAGTTTTGGGTGCAATTGTAAATGGGATTGACTCCTTAATTTCTCTTTCTTCTGTCTTGTTGTTGGTGTAGAGAAATGCAACTGATTTCTGTGCATTGATTTTATATCCTGACACTTTACTGAATTCCTGTACAAGTTCTAGCAGTTTTGGAGTGGAGTCTTTTGGGTTTTCCACATATAGTATCATATCATCTGCGAAGAGTGATAGTTTGACTTCTTCTTTGCCAATTTGGATGCCTTTAATTTCCTTTTGTTGTCTGATTGCTGAGGCTAGGACTTCTAGTACTATGTTGAATAGCAGTGGTGATAATGGACATCCCTGCCGTGTTCCTGACCTTAGCGGAAAAGCTTTCAGTTTTTCTCCATTGAGAATGATATTTGCGGTGGGTTTTTCATAGATGGCTTTGATAATATTGAGGTATGTGCCCTCTATCCCTACACTTTGAAGAGTTTTGATCAGGAAGGGATGCTGTACTTTGTCAAATGCTTTTTCAGCATCTATGGAGAGTATCATATGGTTCTTGTTCTTTCTTTTATTAATGTGTTGTATCACATTGATTGATTTGCGGATGTTGAACCAACCTTGCAGCCCTGGAATAAATCCCACTTGGTCGTGGTGAATAATCCTTTTAATGTACTGTTGAATCCTATTGGCTAGTATTTTGGCGAGAATTTTTGCATCTGTGTTCATCAAGGATATTGGTCTGTAGTTCTCTTTTTTGATGGGATCCTTGTCTGGTTTTGGGATCAAGGTGATGCTGGCCTCATAAAATGAGTTTGGAAGTTTTCCTTCCATTTCTATTTTTTGGAACAGTTTCAGGAGAATAGGAATTAGTTCTTCTTTAAATGTTTGGTAGAATTCCCCCGGGAAGCCATCTGGCCCTGGGCTTTTGTTTGTTTGGAGATTTTTGATGACTGTTTCAATCTCCTTACTGGTTATGGGTCTGTTCAGGCTTTCTATTTCTTCCTGGTTCAGTTGTGGTAGTTTATATGTCTCTAGGAATGCATCCATTTCTTCCAGATTGTCAAATTTGTTGGCGTAGAGTTGCTCATAGTATGTTCTTATAATTGTCTGTATTTCTTTGGTGTTCGTTGTGATCTCTCCTCTTTCATTCATGATTTTATTTATTTGGGTCCTTTCTCTTTTCTTTTTGATAAGTCTGGCCAGGGGTTTATCGATCTTATTAATTCTTTCAAAGAACCAGCTCCTAGTTTCGTTGATTTGTTCTATTGTTTTTTTGGTTTCTATTTCATTGATTTCTGCTCTGATCTTTATGATTTCTCTTCTCCTGCTGGGTTTAGGGTTTCTTTCTTGTTCTTTCTCCAGCTCCTTTAGGTGTAGGTTAGGTTGTGTACCTGAGACCTTTCTTGTTTCTTGAGAAAGGCTTGTACCGCTATATATTTTCCTCTCAGGACTGCCTTTGTTGTGTCCCACAGATTTTGAACCGTTGTGTTTTCATTATCACTTGTTTCCATGAATTTTTTCAATTCTTCTTTAATTTCCTGGTTGACCCATTCATTCTTTAGAAGGATGCTGTTTAGTTTCCATGTATTTGGGTTCTTTCCAAATTTCCTCTTGTGATTGAGTTCTAGCTTCAGAGCATTGTGGTCTGAAAATATGCAGGGAATGATTCCAATCTTTTGATAACGGTTGAGACCTGATTTAGGACTGAGAATGTGATCTATTCTGGAGAATGTTCCATGTGGACTAGAGAAGAATGTGTATTCTGTTGCTTTGGGATGAAATGTTCTGAATATATCTGTGAAGTCCATCTGGTCCAGTGTGTCCTTTAAGGCCTTTATTTCCTTGTTGATCTTTTGCTTGGATGATCTGTCCATTTCAGTGAGGGGAGTGTTAAAGTCCCCTACTATTATTGTATTATTGTTGATATGTTTCTTTGATTTTGTTATTAATTGGTTTATATAGTTGGCTGCTCCCACGTTAGGGGCATAGATACTTAAAATTGTTAGATCTTCTTGTTGGACAGTTCCTTTGAGTATGATATAGTGTCCTTCCTCATCTCTTATTATAGTCTTCGGCTTAAAATCTAATTGATCTGATATAAGGATTGCCACTCCTGCTTTCTTCTGATGTCCATTAGCATGGTAAATTCTTTTCCACCCCCTCACTTTAAATCTGGAGGTGTCTTCGGGTATAAGATGAGTTTCTTGTAGGCAACATATAGATGGGTTTTGTTTTTTTATCCATTCTGATACCCTGTGTCTTTTGATTGGGGCATTTAGCCCATTAACATGCAGGGTAACTATTGAGAGATATGAATTTAGTGCCATTGTATTGCCTGTAAGGTGACTGTTATTGTATATTGTGTCTGTTCCTTTCTGATCTACTACTTTTAGGGTCTCTCTTTGCTTAGAGGACCCCTTTCAATATTTCCTGTAGAGCTGGTTTGGTATTTGCAAATTCTTTCAGTTTTTGTTTGTCCTGGAAGCTTTTAATCTCTCCTTCTATTTTCAATGATAGCCTAGCTGGATATAGTATTCTTGGCTGCATGTTTTTCTCGTTTAGTACCCTGAATATATCATGCCAGCTCTTTCTGGCCTGCCAGGTCTCTGTGGATAAGTCTGCTGCCAATCTAATATTTTTACCATTGTACGTTACAGACTTCTTTTCCCAGGCTGCTTTCAGGATCTTCTCTTTGTCACTAAGACTTGTAAATTTTACTATTAGGTGACGGGGTGTGGACCTATTCTTATTGATTTTGAGGGGGGTTCTCTGTGCCTCCTGGATTTTGATGCTTGTTCCCTTTGCCATATTGGGGAAATTCTCTCCAATAATTCTATCCTATATACCTTCTGCTCCCCTCTCTGTTTCCTCTTCTTCTGGAATCCCAATTATTCTAATGTTGTTTCGTCTTATGGTGTCACTTATCTCTCGAATTCTCCCCTCATGGTCCAGTAGCTGTTTGTCCCTCTTTTGCTCAGCTTCTTTATTCTCTGTCATTTGGTCTTCTATATCACTAATTCTTTCTTCTGCCTCATTTATTCTAGCAGTCAGAGCCTCCATTTTTGATTGCACCTCATTAATAGCTTTTTTGATTTCAACTTGGTTAGATTTTAGTTCTTTTATTTCTCCAGAAAGGGCTTTTATATCTCCCGAGAGGGTTTCTCTAATATCTTCCATGCCTTTTTCGAGCCCGGCTAGAACCTTGAGAATCGTCATTCTGAACTCTAGATCTGACATATTACCAATGTCTGTATTGATTAGGTCCCTAGCCTTTGGTACTGCCTCTTGTTCTTTTTTTTGTGGTGAATTTTTCCGCCTTGTCCTTTTGTCCAGATAAGAGTATATGAAGGAGCAAGTAAAATACTAAAAGGGTGGCAACAACCCCAGGAAAATATGCTTTAGCCAAATCAGAAGAGATCCCAAATCGTGAGGGGGGAGAAAGGTGATAAAAAGAGGTTCAGAAAAAAAAAAAACAATTAAAAAAAGAAAACCGATAAAGAAAAAATATAAAAAGGAAAAAAATATATATATACTAGGTAAGCTAGTTAAAAAACGTTAAAAAAGAAATGGGTAAAAGTTAAAAAAATTTAGCAGAAGAAGAAAAAAAATTGAAAAAGAAAAAAAAAATTAAATTAACTGCAAGGCTAAAGAATCATAGGGAGAAAGCCACGAGTTCCGTGCTTTGCTTTCTCCTCCTCTGGAATTCCGCTGCTCTCCTTGGTATTGAAACTGCACTCCTTGGTAGGTGAACTTGGTCCTGGCTGGGTTTCTTGTTGATCTTCTGGGGGAGGGGCCTGTTGTAGTGATTCTCAAGTGTCTTTGCCCCAGGTGGAGTTGCACCGCCCTTACCCGGGCTGGTCTGAGTAATCCGATCGGGTTTGCTTTCGGGAGCTTTTGTTCCCTGAGCGCTTTCCGTAGAGTTCCGGAGGGTGGGAATGAAGATGGCAGCCTCCCGGTCTCTGGCCTGGAGGAGCCGAGAGCCCGCGGCCCCACTCCTCAGTGCGCCCTCAGAGAACAGTGCCCAATTACTCCTGTCACCCTGGCCTCTGGCCGCGCTCTGAGCTGACCGAGCCTGCAACCGGTTCAAGATATCCCTGAGATTAGAGCTTACTCCTCGCCTCTGTCTCTGTAGCTGGCTTCCCCGTTCTAATACCTGTAAGCTCTGCGACACTCAGACACCCCCGATCCTTCTGTGACCCTGCGGGACCTGAGGCCACGCTGACCCTGCGTGGGCTTCACCCCAGTTAAGCCTCTGGAGCGATGTCCCTCAGCGGAACAGACTTTTAAAAGTCCCGATTTTGTGCTCCGTTGCTCCGCCACTTGCCGGGAGCCGGCCCCTCCCCCCGCGGTCTATCTTCCCGTCGCTTTGGATTCACTTCTCTGCCAGTCCTACCTTTCAGAAAGTGGTTGATTTTCTGTTTCTAGAGTTGCTGTTCTTCTTCTCTTTGATCTCCCGTTGGATTTGTAGGTGTTTGCAATCTTTCGATAAGCTATCTAGCTGATCTCCCACTACCTGAAGTAGTCTCAGCCTGCTACTTCTCCACCATCTTGACTCCTCTCATGCAGTATGATTTGTGTGAAAGTCGAAGAACAAGAAAAACTGCCGTATGGTAAGAAATAGAGTAGGTAGCTCTGGTGGGATGAGGAGTACTATCTGAGGGCATGAGAGAACTTTCTGGGATGTTGGACATGTTGGACATGTTTATATCCTGGTCTGGATGGTTCCAATATGTAGAGAAAAGTAAAAATTCAAGAATTATGGACAAATCCCAAGACTTGAGTTTCCAATGAAGAAATTAGAGGATGATATTTTGGGGTGTATGTGTGGGGGTACTCCTCATGCCTGACCATTATTCCAGGTAGATGATCCCATACTTCACTGAGAAGTTAGATTGTTTCTAATTATTACAGAAGTTAGTTTTCTTGATTCATAGATGTGTACTCTTTAAAACTTTTTTTATTTAAATTCAATTTTTTCAAAATATTTTATTTATTTATTGGAGAGAGAGAGAGAGAGAGAGAGAGCGCACAAGAAGGCAGAGAGGTAGGCATAGAGAGAGGGGGAAGCAGGCTCCCTGCGGAGCAGAGAGCCCAGTGTGGGGCTTGATCCCAGAACCTGAGACCATGACCTGAGCCGAAGGCAGAGGCTTAACCCACTGAGCCGCCCAGGCACCCCTAAATTCAATTTAATCAACATATAGTATATTATTAGTTTCAGAGGTAATTAAGTGATTCAGCAGTTGCATATAACACCCAGTGTTTCTTACATTGAGTGTTGTTGTTAATGCCCATCACCAAATTTTCCCACCCCACACCTCTCCCTCCAGCAACCCTGTTTTCCTAGAGTTAAGAGTCCCTTATGGTTTGTCTCCTTAACTGTTTTCATCTTATTTTTCCTTCCCCTCCCCTATGTTCATTTGTTTTGTTCATAGAAGTGTACTTCTAAGATGTTAAAAGATAATGTCCAATTACCCCCTCAAAAGACATACAAATTTGTGCTTCCACCTCTTTTTTGAGAGGGGGTGGCTCCAGATAGAACTGAAAATTCTGGCTCTGGGGTAAGTTGCCCACAGGATACTTTATAATATTCCTGGTGGTGTCATTTCCACCTATGACCAGGCTCTAAGTGGGAATAAGGAGAGAGGGCAGGAATCAGACTCAACAGCCTGAAAATGCGTCTCTTACATTAGATTCAGATACCTGAAAGCTATCCAAACCCTAACAAGAAAGTGAGGGCTAGGCATCTGAGCAAAATGCCTCCTTGGGAAGGAAAATCTCTTTCTTTTTTTTTTTTTTTAAAGATTTTATTTATTTATTTTATCTCTAGCATTGGAGAGAGAGCACAAGCAGAGGGAGTGGCAGGTAGAGTGAGAAGTAGACTCCCTGCTGAGTAAGGAGCCTGATGTGGCACTCGATCCCAGGATCCTGGGATCATGACTTAAGCCGAAGGCAGACATTTAACCCACTGAGCCACTCAAATATCTTGAAAAGCGTTTTCTAAAAGGGGAGGAATGAAGAATGAGGAGTGACTTTTGGGAGTGACACAGACTTAAGCAAATGATGAGTTTTGTTTATGTGTTAATTAAAAGTGAAATTTTTAAAACTTTGAAACTTGATATATTTTCAAAGAGACCCTCAGCAATTTGACAAGATTTACTACATTGAAAACTGCCTTATCCTTCCATTCACAACTTCTGTTTCTAAAAATACTGAAGGGTGGTAAAATGTATGCACAAGCATATACAGTGTTTGTTGGAAACATGAAAAGCTGTAAAAACCCTAAGTGCCCATCGATTAGGGGAATGAATAAATAAATTTCAACACATGTATTTATGGGAATACTATGCAACTATGACAAATAGTGATGCTAATATATGTTTGTGGACATAGAAAAATGTCTGCAACTTATTGTGAATCAGAAAGCAAGCTACCGAGCAGTATTGGAGAATTGGAGAATATATTTCTATCTATGATATCTACATATCTATAGAGCTTACATAAAACATGGGCACTGAAAGTATCTAGTGTTAATGGTGATTATCTTTGAGGGCTGGGATCACAGGGACTCACTTTATGCACAGTTTGTTTCTACATGCTATGGATGTTTTAGATAGAGTGCATTATCAGACTTTTGTAATGAGAAGTTAAAAAAATTGAATTCAGTAGGTGTGATGTCTCTAGCTTTGTTCTTTCTCAAGATTGGTTTGGTTGTTCACGGTCTTTTGTGGTTCTGTATGAATTGCAGAATTGTTTTTTTCTACTTTGGTAAGATATGGTGCTGGTATTTTGATAAGGATCCCATTGAATCTGTAGATTGCTTTGGGTAGTATGGACATTTTAGCAATATTAAGTCTTCAAATCCATGAACATGAGATGTTTTTCCATTGGTCTGTGTCTTATTTAATTACTTTTATCAATGTTTCATTGAAACAAAACAAGTTTTCAGTATGCAGGTCTTCCATTTCCTAGCTAAGTTTATTCCTAAGTGTTTTATGCTTTTGACACCATTGTAAATGAGATTGTTTTCCTAATTCCCTTTTGAGATAGTTTGTTGTTAGTGTATGGAAACATTAGTGTATATTGATTTTGTATACTGCAACTTTACTGAATTCATGTCCTAGTTCCAACAGGTTTTTGGTGAATTCTTTAGAGTTTTTTAATATATAAAATCATGTCATCTTCAACCAGGGACGATTTTACTTTTTTCTTTCCTATTTCCATGCCTTTTATTTCTTTTTCTTGACAAATTGCTTTGGTTAGGACTTCCAGTACTATGATGAATAGAAGTGGTAAAAAAAAAATGGTGAGTGTGGGCATACTCCTGGTCTTAAAGGAAAATCTTTTAATTTTGCACCAATCATTATGGTGTTAGCTATGGGCTTTGCATATATAGGCTTTGTTTTGTTGGGGTATTTTAAAAATATAATACAAAGCTACAGTAATCAAGATAGTATGGTACTGGTGTAAAGACAGATATATAAACCAATGAAGCAGAATACAGAGCCTGGAAATAAATGCACACATTTACAGTCAACTGATGTTCAACAAGAGTGCCAAGAATATACAATAGGGAAGGGATAATCTCTTCAAAAAAAAAAAAGGGTGTTGGGAAAACTGGATAACCACATGCAAAAAGAATGAAATCAGACCCTTATCTTACACAGACACAAATATCAACTCAAAATGGATTAGAGATTTAAATGTAAGTCTTTAATTAAGTGTATTGTAAGTCTGAAACTAAAACTCATAGAGTAAAACATAAGGGAAAGTCTTCATGACTTTGATCTCAAAATGCTTTCATGGATACAACACCAAAAGCAAAGGCAATAGAAAGAAAATAAACAAGTGGGACTAAGTCAAACTAAAAAGCTTCTGCACAGCAAAGGAAATAACCACAGAGTGTAAAGACAAGCTACAGAATGGGAGAAAATATTTTTTTTCTTTTTAAAGCTTTTATTTAAATTCTAGTTACATATAGTGTAATATTAGTTTCAGTAGTAAAATTTTGTGATTCATCACTTACATACAACACCCAGGAAAATATTTTCAAACTGTATATTTGACAAAGGGTTACTCTCCAAAATATAAAACTCTTACAACTCAGTAGCAACAAAACTAATAACCTGATTAAAAAATGAGTTAAGGACTTGAATAGACATTTCTTCAAAGGGGACCTATAAATGGCCAAAACACACATGAAAAGATGCTTAACATCACTCATCATCAGGGAAACACAAATCAAAACCACAATGAGATAATCATTTCACACCCGTCAAGTAGCTACTATTAAAAAACAAAACAAAACCCAAAGACAGCAAGTGTTGGTGAGAATATGGAGAAATTGGAGCTAGTGTTAGTGGAAATGAAAAATGGTGCAGCCACTAAGGAAAGCAGTATTCCTCAACATTCAAAAAATAGAACCAGTAATCCCACTTCTGGGTATTTATTCAAAATAATTGAAATCAGAATCCATATAAGATATTAGCACTTTCATGTTTGCTGCAGCACTATTCACAATAGCCAAGATGTGGAAACAATCTAAATGTCCATCGATGGGTAAATAGATGAAGAAAATAAGGTATGTACATACAATGGAATATTATTCAGCCTTAAAAAAGAAATCCTACAATATGCTACAACATGGACAATCCTTGAGGGCATTATGCTAAGTGAAATAAGCCAGTCATAGACAAATACTGCATTTGTCTTTCACATGAGGTATCTAAATTAGTCAAATTCATAGACTCAAAGAGTAGAATGGCGGTTGGCAGGGGTAGGGGGGAGAGGGGAAATGAGTTACTAATCAACAAGCATAAAGTTTCAATTAAGCAAAATGAGTAAGTTCTAGAGATCTGCTGTACAACATTGTACCATTAGTCAACAATACTGTATTGTACACTTAAAATTTTGTGGAGAGTGTAGATCTCAGGTTTTGTATTCTTACCACAGTTAAAAAAAGAATACAACTTTTGTTTTTAAGGGAATCCCAGGGGAAAACAGTATCAGGTGGCCTCTGATCCTCCTCCTTTGAGGTCTCTGGGAGTTGGGATGTGGAGCCTCTTGGGCTGACGAGATCTGATTGGGAGTGTCCGGTTGGGTGGGAGAGATGATGGCTTCCACCTACAAAGGGAAAAATAAGAACCAGAGGCCCCAGGCCCTCCTGGGAGGTCTGATCCTGACAGCTTCCTCCCGCAACAATGAGCTGACACTGGATAGTCTGCAATCACCCACCAGCTACTCTTCCTGTCCTGGCTCAATCAGCTTGTCAGGGCCTGGGAAATGAGGTGGGGTCTCTGGATGTTCAGGTTCCGGTTGGACAGCCTCAGAGCCCCTAAATGCATTCCAGCTCCTCAGGTTCTGAGCCAATTGCTTTGCCTGCCCGTTTTTAGAGGGATCTTAAAAAAAAAAAAAAAAAAAAAAGGTGGCCAACTGAGTTAGTTGGTTTCAATTTCCTTTGCCTAAAGATGTCATGAATTGTGTTTATGCTGGTGGTCTCCAGCGTTCTGCGGCTGCCGTCACATGCTTGTTGGGAAAGAAGGGGTGACACCTAGAGAATGTTTGCCTTGCACTGCAGTTTGACTTTTGCTTCCCAAGGCTGGTTTAAGCTTTTATGTCATACTTACCCAGTCTCTGTCTGCTCCATACTGGTTGCTAGAGACAGCAGTGAAAGGACACAGGCCTTACCCTCCAAGGGCTCATAATGGAGCGCAGAAGAGCATGCTTATATCACAGGCAATAGTACGGGCATGGGATAACGGGATGGAATAGGGGAGGCACTGCTGCCTCTTTGCTAGTAGAACAGAGCGCTTGCTGGGGCATAGGACTCCTGGGTTGTAGACCTACAACTGGGATGTTTTGTATATAACTGCAAACTGAAACCAATCTCTTATTTCTAAAGGCCTCAGTTTTTACCTTTGTAAAGTGGGAGAGTAAACTATTTGTCCTGACAATCCTATCGAACCATTATGAGAGTCAGAAATCAGCTTGTGAAAGTGCCTGGGGCAAGGCAGTAGATTGAGTGCTGATACTTAGCTTTATTCTGTTTGCTGTTGCCAGTGAACAAAGGGCTATGACTGCGATTGCCCTTGCAGAAACCATACCTTGGATTTCTTTGTTTCTCTGAGAGTATCCAGAGTCCTCCCAAAACCCCAGTACCATTCTCAACACTTGCACAGCCCCCTTACATTTTAAGATGAAGATGTGATTGGCTAGTGCTGGCTGGTGGCCCAGATGTGCAGATGGAACCCTCCTGGGAGCAACTACATGCAAGTCCATTTAGGTTCAGGCTTAATGGTGCCCACCACATGGTTGGAAGCTGAGAGTGGGGATAAGAAGGGGCTTTGCAGTTGTATAGAATGAGTCCATCTTGTAACTGTTCTAATTCATAGAGCCTGCATTTGTTCTGTTTCCCTTCTGCACCTTGGATGAGGGTTAGAATGTCCCTGCCTACACGTAGCAGTGTTCAAGGAAGCTGGATTTGAAGGGTCCCAGGGTGACAGGTTTGATTTGAGGGAGGTGTAGGGTGACAGGATGAGGAAAGAGGCACCCTGATGAGGGGTGGCTCTCAGGTTATGGGGTCAGGAAGCAGAGGCTTCTTGTCCCTTTCCAAGGTACTCTTCTCAGTCATTGGAACCATGTACTTGCTGTTTCACACTTTTCTTTCCACTTTTCTCCTCCACACTCCTCTTCCCTTTGCCTTCCTTTTCTTTTCTACCTTTCCCCCTCTCTTTCTTCTCTCCTTCTCTCCCCTTAATCCCAACTCTGCACAGGTATCCCATGTTCTCCAGGTATACCCGGCCCAGAGGCAGTGGCACAAACATCTGTTTCCATCTTCATTCATTACTAGCACTGTCTGCATTTAACTGTAAGATTATGAAATGTAGGAATGAATGAAATGTAATTATTAATTTGGGCACATTGTTATTCCCAAAAGAATTAGAGTTAAGTTAGTAAGGCAAGAGAATGACTCTCAGGAAGGCAGCTAGAAGCTATCTCAATTCATAGGGGTATTATGAACATTAAAAATGTTAATACTTGTTAACTGCTTAATATCACTCCTGTAACATGGGAGGCACTCCATAAATGTTGGTTTGAGTATTGCTGTAAGTTTCACAATAGACACAAACCCAGTGCGTGATGGAAATCCCAAAGAGAGGCACCTAGCCCAACTAAGGATAGCGGGGTGACAGGGAAGACTTCCAGGAGGCAGTGATACCTGAGCCAAATCTGAAACAGTAAAAGATAACCATTAAGCCAGATAAGAGAGGAAAGGAGACTCAGGCAGGAGGAACAGCAGCAAGAGAATGTTTGGCATTGAGAAATAGCCTATCATGTGTAGAGACATAGCAGTTCATCTCCAGTGTCCAAAAAAGTGGGAACATATAGTGGGAGACAATTTTATGTGTGCTCAGGTAGCAGTCAAACAGTCACATTGGAGCAGGCATGTGTGCATGTGCACACACACATGTGCCACGTGCACACACACACACACACACACACAATTTACACAGTCCTGGAGGCCTCCTGTGAGAGAGAAGACTGGTAGGAGGCAAGCTCCTGGACCCAAGCACTGCAGATCTTCCCCACTCTGGGTGTTCAGGGCAGAGGTGCAGAGCTGTGGGCTGGGTGGCCACTGTGGTCCCCGGAGAGGTCTGGCCCTCCCCATCCCCCATAACTCTTCTCAAAGATAGGGGCTTTCAAAAACACACTTGACAAGTTTGGTCAAACAGGAAGTCAAGAGCTGATAGTGTGGGAGGGAAGCAAGAGTGTGGGCTTGCTGCCTGGGCCTTTTACAACCTTCTTTTCCCATCCCCACCCCAGCCTGGGTCTGGTCCCCAATACCTAGATTCCCTCAGGTGTGGGCCTGGGAGGAGTGTAAGCACCCAGATACCTGATGTGCTGTGTCTCTGGGTTTCCTCTTAGCTTCTGCCCCTTCCGTTGTGGAGGGAACATCCACAGAGTGTAAGCCAGGGATTTTTTCCTTATTGCATTCTCTTTCTTCTTCTTTTTTTTTTTTTTCTTATTGCATTCTCTTTCTGCTAGAGGCTCCTCCTAGCTCATACTCTCCCGACACCTCTCTGCAATACTTTGCTTAAATCAGGACAGTTCATATTTACTGCATACCTGTGAGGTGTCAGGGCCTGGAAGAACTCTGCCTGGGATGCATGATGTACGTGTGTGTGTGTACATGTGCACGTATGTGCATGTGTATGCATGTTTGTGTGTGGGATGAGTATTTGATATAAGAACATGGTAGTTCTCCCTTACCTTCCTTTTTACTGTGGAGAAGTATTCTATTATTGTAAACTGTGGTTTTTGCCATTCTTTTATTAATAGGTATTTTGGTTGTTTCTGAAGCTGTGGGGTTTCTGGGCAATTCCCATTGTGCTGCCATAGTGTGCCCATATGTGCCCCTCTGACATGCCTGCACATGGGTGAATGGCCCTAAGGGCCTGCAGCGAGAAGGGAATACCAGGGAAGCCAATGGCAAGCCGCCCTCTGGAGCATCTATATCAACTTATGCTCATGTGAGCTGTGACTATAACCCATTTCCTCATATTCTCATCAACACTTGACCTTATTGCACATTTAAAATGTCAGGAGAATTTGTCTGGAGAATTATGTACTTGTTTGCTTGACACTGCACTGGGAATCCCCTTGAGGAGACTCTGAGCTCCTCAGGGTCAGGGACTATCATGTCTTGCTTAAATTTAAGATTCTTTAAAAACTCCATTTTCCTTCTGAATTGACTTAGAAAGCTTAACTCTCATTTTAGTGGTTACTCTTAACATTTTAAGAGGTACCTTTAATGTTTAAAGCTGATCACCCTCTTCCCATCTTCCATGCCTTACTTGTTAACATTGTCTGCTAATTTGGTTCCAAATTATTTTATATCCCAATATGAGCCATCATCATTTTTAAAAATGGATGCTTGCTTGGCTTTGCATACATGTTTACTGTTTTCTTTGTCCTCAGTTCCTTCTTGTATACAAGGTCTTTTCTCTGGAACCATGTTCCTCTTTTTTTTTGTCCTATAGTGAAGACATGTGGTAGTAAGCTCAGTTCTTTTTTTGTGTGTGTGAGAATTTTCTTTTATATGTTATGTTAGTCACCATATAGTACATCATTAGTTTTTGATGTTGTGTCCCATGATTCATTGTTTGTGTATAACACCCAGTGATCCATGCAATATGTGCCCTCCTTAATACCCATCACTGGGCTAACACAACTCTCCACCCCTCTCCCCTCTGAAACCTTCAGTTTGTTTCCTGGAGTCCATAGTCTTTCATGGTTCATCTCCTCCTCCGATTTGCCCCCCTTCATTTTCCGTACCTTCTCCTAATGTCCCCCATGCTATTCCTTATGTTCCACAAATAAGTGAAAACATATGATAATTGACTTTATCTGCTTGACTTATTTCACTTAGCATAATCTCCTCCAGTTCCATCCATGTTGATGCAAAAGTTGAGTATTCATCCTTTCCAATGGGTGAGTAATATTCCATTGTGTATATGGACCACATCTTCTTTATCCATTCTTCTGTTGAACGGCATCTCAGCTCTATCCACAGTTTGGCTATTGTGGACATTACTGCTATGAACATTGGGGTACATGTGGCCCTTCTTTTCACTACATCTGTATCTTTGGGGTAAATACTAGTAGTGAAATTGCTGGGTCATAGGGTAGTTCTATTTTTAAATTTTGAGGAACCTCCACACTGTTTTCCAAAATGGCTGTACCAACTTGCATTCCCACCAACTATGTAAGAGGGTTTCCCTTTCTCCACAATCTCTCCAACATTTGTTGTTTCTTGCCTTGTCAATTTTTGCCATTCTAACTGGTCTAAGGTGGTATCTCAGTGTGGTTTTGGTTTGAATTTACCTGATGGCTAATGATGATGAACATTTTTTCATGTGTCTGTTAGCCATTTGTATGTCTTCTTTGGAGAAGAGTCTGTTCATGTCTTCTGCCCATTTTTTGACCCGATTATCTGTTTTTTGGGTGTTGAGTTTGAGAAGTTCTTTATAGATCTTGAATATCAGCCCTTTATCTGTACTGTCATTTGCAAATATCTTCTCCCATTCCGTGAGTTGCCTCTCTGTTTTGTTGACTGTTTCTTTTGCTATGCAGAAGCTTTTTAACTTGATGAAGTTGCAAAAGTTCATTTTTGCTTTTGTTTCCCTTACCTTTGGAGACATGTCTTGAAAGAAGTTGCTGTGGCCGATGTCAAAGAGGTTACTGCCTATGTTCTCCTCTAGGATTTTGATGGATTCCTGTCTCACACTGAGGTCTTTCATCCATTTGGAGTTTATCTTTGTGTATGGTGTAAGAGAATGGTCAAGTTTCATTCTTCTGTATGTAGCTGTACAGTTTTCCCAACACCATTTATTGAAGAGACTGTCTTTTTTCCATTGGATATTTTTTGTTGCTTTGTCGAAGATTAGCTAATCATAGATGACAATAATACCAAGGAAATAGAAACAATTATCAGATATTATTATCCACAACTATGTGCCAATAAATTAATCAACCTGGAAGAAATGGATGCATTCCTGGAAACCTATAAACTATCAAGAATGAAACAGGAAGAAATTGACAACCTGAATAGACCAAAAACCAGTAACGAGATTGAAGCAGTATCAAAAACCTCCCAAAAAACAAGAGCCCAAGACCTGCTGGATTCCCTGGGGAATTCTACCAAATATTCAAAGAAGAAATATCTATTCTCCTGAAGCTGTTTCAAAAAAATAGAAACAGAAGGAAAACCTCCAGACTCATTCTGTGAGGACAGCATTACCTTGATCCCCAAACCAGGCAAAGACCCCATCAAAAAGGAAAATTTCAGACCAATGGATGCCAAAATTCTCAACAAGATCCTAGCTAATAGGATCCAACAGTACATTAAAAGGATTATCCATCACAACTAGGTGGGATTTATCCCTGGGATGCAAGGGAGGTTCAACATTCCCAAATCAACCAGTGTGATAGAACACATTAATAAGAGCAGAGAGAAAAGCCATATGGCCCTCTCAATTGATGCAAAAAAAGCATTTGACAAAATACAGCATCCTTTCCTGATTAAAACTCTTCAGAATGTAGGAACAGAGGGAACATTCCTCAATTTCGTAAAAACCATCTATGAAAAGCCCACAGTGAATATCATTCTCAATGTGGAAAAGCTGAGATCATTTCCCTTAAGATCAGTAACACAACAAGGATGCCCCCTCTCACCACTATTGTACAGCATAGAACTAGAAGTCCTAGCAACAGCAATCAGACAACAAAAAGAAATAAAAGGTATTCAAATTGACAAAGAAATCAAACTCCCTCTTCACGGATGACATGCTACTTCATGTGGAAAATCCAAAGACTCTACCCCCAAATTACTAGAACTCATACAGCAATTCAGTAATGTGGCAGGATTCAAAATCAATGTACAAAATCAGTTGCTTTCCTATAGACTAATAGTGTAGCTGTAGATAGAAATTAGAGAACACGGTCGCCAAACTGTGGAAAGAACCAAGATGCCCTTCAGCGGACGAATGGATAAGGCAATGTGGTCCATATACACTATAGAGAATCAATTACATTTACAATAGCACCAAAACCCATAAGATACCTTGGAATAAACCTAACCAAAGATGTGAAGGATATATACTGTAGAAACTACAAAACACTCGTGAAAGAAATTGAAGAAGACAGAAAAAGATGGAAAAACATTCCATGCTCGTGGATTGGAAGAATAAACATTGTTAAAATGTCTATGCTGCCCAGAGCAATCTATACTTTCCATGCCATCCAGATCAAAATACCAATGGCATTTTTCAAAGTGCTGGAACAGACAATCCTAAAATTTGTATGGAACTGGAAAAGATCCCACATTGGCAAGGAAATGTTGAAAAAGAAAAACAAAGCTGGGGGATCATGTTGCCTGATTTCAAGCTATATTACAAAGCTGTGATCACCAAGACAGCATGGTATTGGCACAAAAACAAATACATAGATCAATGGAACAGAATAGAGAACCCAGAGACGGACCCACAACTCTACAGTCAACTAAACTCAGTTCTTTTAAAAGCTCTGGTACTCTTATTTGTACTGCCTCCCAACTTTATTGAGTTATAATTGACAATTACAAATTGTATATATTTAAAATGTACAACTTGATGATTTGATATACATGTTCATTGCAAAATATTCACCACAACCAAGCTAATTAACATCTCTTACCTCACATAGTTACTATTTGTGTGTGTGCATGTGTGCACATGATGGTAACACTTAAGATCTACCCTTCTAGCGAATTTCAAGTATGCAATACCCTATTGTTAACTATGGCCACATAATTTTACACTAAATCTCAAGAACTTACTTTGCATAACCAAAACTTTTGTACCTTTCCTTTTTTTAAAGGATTTTATTTTTAAGTAATCTCTACATCTAACATGGAGCTTGAACTCATGACCCTGAGATCAAGAGTCATGCAGTCTATTGATAGAGCCAGTCAGGTGTCCTGGAACTGTACCCCTTGATCAACATCTCCTCATTTATCTCTCTCTCCTAGCTCCTGGTAAGCACAGCTGTACTTTACATTTCTATGAATTTGGTTATTTTTAGATGTCCTATATAAGTGAGATTGTATAGTATTTGTCTTCATTCATATGGCTTATTTCACTGGGCACAACATCTTCTAGGTTCATCCATGTTTTTGCAAATGGCAAGATTTCTTACTTTTTAATGGCTGGATAATACACACACAGAGTTAAGCTGAATTTAGAATTCTAGGTAAATAGTTATTTTCCCTCAGCATGCTGAAGATGTTATTCCATTGCCTTCTGGCCTCCATTGTTGTGGTTGTTGGTCTGCTTGTTTTTCTTTAATAAGTAATCTGTCTTTTCCCTGTGCATTTTTAAAAGATTTTTTTAAGTGTTCTGCAATTTCATTATGATCAGTGTACATGTAAACTAATTTTTAGTTATCCTGCTTGGGTTTCTTGAATCCATGAGTGATTCTGGAATCCAATGAGTCATGTCTTTTATCAACTTTGAAAAATTCTTAGTCATTATTTGTTCAAAGATTTCCTGTCTCTAAGTTGTGTCTTCAGAAGCTCCAGTCAGATATGATTTAGACCTCCTCATTTTATCTTTCATGTCTCTTAGTGTCTCCTATATTTTTCCTCTCTTATCTGTGTGCTGTACTATGAGTAATTTCTTTAGATTTGTCTTCCAGCTCACGAATTCTCTATTCAAATGTTTTAGCAATTCTATTAGGTTTTAAATTTCAATGATCTGAGTTTCCATTTCAAGAACACATATGAAATTAATTAATTAAATACCTGGTCGTTTTTATTAGTTTTTGTTTCATACTTGAGTTTTCAGTCCTCTGTTTTGCTTTTAAAAACATTTAAATATACTTATTTCATATGTTGTACCTAATCAGTCCAGTGTCTCAAACCCTTGTAGGTATAACTCAACTATTGATTCTCATGTGTTTTATATTTTTTTGATTGTGAGCTCTATCTGACTACTCTAAATTTTTAAGGTGCCTAAGGATCCCTGGGTTGATGGTATGCTGGTATGCTTCTGCAGAGAGAATTTGCTTTTGCCTCTGTCAGGTGTTGCAAAGCACTGTGTGCCTGGGACTACTTTAATTTCCTGGCTTGGGCTTTCCTAGACCAAGCAAATAGTGTAAATTTGAACCCAGACCTGCAGATTGCTGGGCTATCTTTGTGGATTATCAACAGAGTCTTTATTATTTTACTTTCCTTTTCTTCACTTGGACCTGAGCCTAAGAGCAAATCTTAGATCTGTGATGGTTGAATTATCTTGTCTCCCTTTGATGATGAGCAGAGTTTTTCTTCCTAATGTATTCTTTCACTGAGGGTGTAATCCTTCAAAGGCCCTAGCTTCTGTGTATGGGAGAGGAGCAGGTAGAGGATCCAGTCACATATATGCTCAAGGCCTTGTGTCCTCTCTTGCCAGTAAACTCTGAGAATCCAGTTTCTTGGTCTCAGCAAATGCCTGGAAACTGCCTTGGTGCAGTGCTGGCTCTTCAGGCTGGAGGCCTGTCTGCTCTTTGCCTATAATGTTGGCAGAGTCCTTGTCTTACTCCAAGTTAAGCTCTACTTTTAAATAGATTGATATATTTTATCCAGTACTTTTCTTTAAAATCAGGACTGTGTGTGTGTGTATGTGTGAGTAATTCAGAATACTGAATCCACATTATTGTCAGGAATAGAAATTCTTATTAGATTTCTGAAGTCTGAGATGGAATTCAGTACCAACTATGCCAGAGTCTAGCACTCAACTATTGCTCTGTAATTGTTTCATTTTGCAGACACGTTGCTCAGCCGGTTTTAGCTCTTTACAAATTCCTCACACTTGGTGCCTGGTTCTAGATTAAGGATAGCTTCCTGCTACAAAGTGTTTACAGGACTCAGGCCATGCTGACCCCATCCTAGATTTCTCTTCCTTCATTTCTGCTATTGGCCATTACCATCAGTTTTACAAGGGGACCTTTAGCACAGGGATGTGTCCTTATAGCCTGCTGATGGGTAACATTATGCCCTCAGTCTGCCTCCCTGTCTTTCTGAGACAAGGACCTTGGTCTCAGGACCCTGTGTCCCTGCTGGAACACCTGCCCTACGTCCTTCCCACAGCTGGGAGCCAAGCTAGAGCCTGCTGCAGCACTTGAGATGTCAGGCTTGGAGATTTGTTCTCTGGGGTTTTTCCTCCTAGAAAAAAACTTTATTGACTATTAAGACTTTAGTGTAAATGAACTTATCTAATGCTATCATAGTATTAGAAGACAGCATTTACCGATTTACTACAGCGCACTCAAAAATTTTTATTGAGGCTCCACACTGAAAGCAGGGATTGGGAAAGATCACTGTACAGATCAAGATGTGGCCTGAAGTCTGTGGTTGGCCAAAGGGGTACTGAGATGGGTTCCAAGGGATGGTAGGGTTCATGAGGACCCTGAGGGCTTGGAAAGGGAAGTCATCACTGGCAGGGGAGGGGGACAGATTGACATTCATCATTCATTTGGTCGACAAACACCCCTTAAGCCCTTTCTAAGTGCCAGGCATTGTGCTGGGTGCTGGAGATGCGATAAGGATGGGGACTGGCCTCAAGGAGCTTAGGGAGCCTACATGAGGCAAACTTCTGCATGTCACCCAAGATCATCTACCCTAGTCTTTCACTGTACAGATGAAGTAACTGAGGTTCAGAGAGGGACGGAAACTGGCTCAGGATTGCACAGCAAGTACTTTCATCACAGAGAAAGTGAGGATGGCCAGGAGGAAAGAGAGTCTGAAGTGAGGGAGGTCGTGTATCTCTCTATTGGCTGGAAGTCACCTGCTCTGCTTGTGATCAGGCTACAGTGTGGAGGCCTGGGGCCAGCCCAAGACTGCTCCTGCAGGGTCCTGTGGTGGGCATCTCTGTAGCTTCCAGAGGCTACTGGGGCTTCAGTGGAATGGGGGTCCCTCCACTTGCCTTTAGTCCCAGGCAGCAGGGAGTCACTAGCTGAGAAGTCTCTGCTGCTGTGTGGGACAAGGGGGTCCTTTCTCTCCCACCCCATTGAGGGTGAATCCATGGGACAGAGCTGGCTTTATCAGACTCCAGCTGTGGCTGCCTTGGGCTTTCTGGGAGGTGCTGGAGCTGGGAGTGAGGCTCAGGACAGGCTGACACAGCCAAGAGGAGATAATTTCAATCTGCAGCCTCCAGATTGAGGGAGAAATGTAAACACAGGCTGCTGAGCCAGCAGCCTTGGGGGCAGGGTGGGTGGGCAGTGGGCACCCTGCTCACTAGCTCTCCTCACAGAGCCTACTTTGAGGGGAGTTCTGGTTGATTTCCCATGACCTGGCTCTTTGCAAGCATGTGAGGGAGTAGCTGCTTTGGCTGCTGAGGTCCCTATAGGCCAGTCTCACCATTAGTGAGTCTCAGTGAGTAGAGTCCTGGCTTGACCTCAGCAGGGTCTGCCAGCCCCAGCTCTGTTTCACAGTAGCTGTGGGGCATCCTTCAGTGAAGATCCTTTAGTTTCCTCATCTAGAAAATGGGAATCATATTAGAACCAGTCTCATTCTACCAATGTTTATTGAGCACAGCCTGAGTTCCAGGCAGCATTCTGCCATTGAGGATAGAGCAGTGAATAAAACCCAAAGCAAAGATTGTCCTCCTCAGCTGAGAGGGAGGCTTCAATGAGATAATGTGGCTGAAATGTTCGACGGTGGACCCAACACAAAGAAATGCTGTGGTCAGGTCACCATGAATTACCATATCACCATGAATTAATTAATTAGAGTCAGTGTGTCCTGGGTCCTTCTCTTATCCTCCTCACCCATTCACAAGGCTAACTCATGTTCGGCCTTCAGTACTTAGCTGCTCCCTCCTATAAGAAGCCTTCCCCGACTTTTCAAGGCTGAGTTATCACCCTCCCTTCACTCTCCCTGCTCCCCTTCCATGCTTCATTATGAGTCTTATCAAAGATGATTGTCATCATCAGTTCCCCTCTCTGTGCCCCCGCACAGCCATGTGCTCCTCAAGGGAGGGCTGAGTCTTGACCCATCTCTACTCAGAACCTAGCACACTGCAGATGCTCATTAGATGTTCGCAGAAGGAATGACTGATTGTCAGTCCAAACCATACTGCTGACTCTCAGGCAGTTTGGGTCCATCTTTGGAAAGGAGTCTGGAAAAGGAACTGAGGAAGTCACAGGTCAGCAGCACAGATTTCTGTCTGTGTGGGTGTGTGATAATGATTGCTGAGTCCTTACCATAGCTGGACACTGCTAGGAGCTCTTTTAGGTAGATTTAATCTTCAGTCCATGCCTATGAGATAAGAAATGCTATTCTGCAGATGAGGACATAGAGGACCAGAGGGGTTCCGTATCTTGCCCAAGTTCATCCAGTGGGTAAATGTGGTTGGACTCAGGATTTGAATCCAAGTGGAGTCCCCCCAGGGCTGAGCCAATGTTCACTGTCCCTCACCAGAGAATCTTTTGGGCCTGTGTGTGGTGTGTGGCTGTATAGTTATTTACTGGCTAATTTTAACATTTTTCAGGTACAGTATCTCTGGGGACCCCAATGACATGCTGAGAGGCACAGTGGCTTTTACCAGTTCCCCAATGTTTTGATCCTATTTGTTTCTTTTTCCCCAGCTATGGTCAAAATGATTCTTAGGATATTGGCGAGTGCCCATGTTGGTCAGGGGAGAGGAGCATGTGTGCCTTAGTGGGTGCCTCTCTCTGGCTGCATGAATGTGTCTGGCTCCACAGGATCCTGGCAGGGGCTATGATTTCATTACTCAGAAAGAAAGAAGCTTCCATGATGCAGACTGTCATTTGTTCATTCAGCCATCACTCCTCAAGAACCCACTCTGTGCCAAGCCCTGCGTGGGCATTAGGGATGAAATGGAGATTGAGACCCAGGTCCTGTCCTCAGGAGTTGACCCTTTAGTGGGAGAGTCAGGCCAGGAAACAGGTGATGTTTAGGTATAGATTTAATCTTCAGTCCATGGCCCGGGATGGGGAGGGCTCTGCTGGAGGGGCACAGAGAGGGCACATTGTGAAGCAACGCCCAATGCAGCCTTGGGAAAGGGAGCCTATGGAAAACTTCCTGGAGGAGGTGACAATTGGGCTGGGATTTGAAGGATGCATTTAAGATAATTAGGGAGACAAAATGGGAGAATGCTTTACTGGACTGTAGGTAGTATAAATGCCTGGTAAGGAGAGGGGTCCAGGGTGTTCAGGAAACTCCAAGTCATTTGGTTTGGGTGAGAGAGTCATGTATATGTGTGTGAACATATGTGTGTTTATGTGTGTGTGTTTGTGTATGTCTGTGTGTATGTGTGTGTGCATTTGCATATTGTAGAACATAGTGACTGAAGTGCTGTATTGAAAATGTCTATTTACATGTTTTTTTGTGAAAAATTTCTATGAATTGTAATGCATGAAGAACATTTAATCTTTGACATTTTAAAGATTTTATTTATTCATTTGACAGAGGGAGAGAGATCACAAGTAGGCAGAGAGGCAGGCAGAGAGAGAGGTGGAGAAGCAGGCTCCCCGCCAAGCAGAGAGCCTGATGCCAGGCTTGATCCCAGGACCCTGGAATCATGACCCAAGCCGAAGGCAGAGGCTTTAACCCACTGAGCCACCCAGGCGCCCCAATCATTCACATTTTAGATGAACAAGTTTCTGTGTCTCTTTGCAGAGAAGCTTCGATCCTTGAATTAGAGTGTATGCTGAAAGACAGGGCAGGCCACCCCAGCCACAATTAGTCATGCTCCCTCCTCTGTCACATTCCATGCAACTCTTAAACCCTCCTGAAACCTGTTGATACTTTCAGCCTTATCCCCTCTGAGGTGTAATAATCTTGTCATCTGCCCTGCACAGCAGGAAGCCGAGAAACCTGATATTTGTCCTATACTCTCCTCTGGCTAACCCTGTGTGGAGGAAGGGACCCTCCTCACATAGAGGCATGGCCCACGGCCTGGCTCTGAGTGAGTGAGAGGAAGGCTGGGAAGGCTGCCGTTGAGACCACTGGGGTCCAGCCCCTGCTTGTTGTCCCGTGCCCAAACCTTGCCAAGCTCCCAGCTGTGGTACCTTCTCATTGACAGATTAAAACAATAGATCACCCCATTCAGAGGGGCCTCCAATAATCCAAACCATGTGGGCTCTATGGTGGCGGTGTGTGGGAGATGAAAAGCATGCTTTTGAGGGGAGAGAGGAAGGCACAGGGAAGAGTGTCTCAGTAGTGTGTGTCCTATCTGCAGAGGGCCTCATCATCCTGTCTGGATGGAGGTTCAGTGGACTTGTAGCTGAGCAGTGATGCCTCAGATCTCCCTGCCACTGGCCGCTTGCCGGGTAGCCCTAGCTTTGGACAACACTGGTGGTCCTGTTGCAGGTATGTCTCTGGTGTGGGGACTTGGAGGGGTCCAGCCCCAGGGAAGTAGCAGAGATATATAACCTCTCCCAAAGGGGCTGCCTCTGTCAGGACTAAAGGTTTGAGTCCTTGGAATGGCAAGCTCCTCTCTCAGGGCACAGCTGAATTCTGAGGGGGCTGGGCTACAGGATCGGGCCCTGAACCACTGAGGGCAGGACCCCAAGGGCAAGGACTGCAGATAGCATGTCCCAGGTAGGTTAGCCACTTGCAGGGGACACAGTGGAGGACTCACTGTCAGTTGAACTGTTGCAACAGATCCATTAAGAAACTCCTCTGGGCCCTATACCTTGTAGGATACAGGGTCATATATTGTCCCTTTTTTTTTTTTTTTTTTTTTTTTATATATTGTCCCTTTTGATCTTAGAACAAGCCTCTGTCAAATTAAGTCATTCCAAAAGGGAACTTCTGCAGGTCACAACTAGAAACTGGTGCAGGCAGGCTTTGAATCTAGGTATAAACCCATTCCCACCCAATAAACTGTGAGTCTTTGCATCCAGGGGCCATCTGCAGGCTGCTGGCATTCAAAGCCTGGCTGGGCCACTTTTATGCAGGGTGGACTTGGGCAAGTTACCTAACTTCTCTGTGCTTCAGTTTCCTCATCAATCAGTGCTGATTGTCACACTGACCTATAGGATCCCAGTGAGGCTCCAGTGAGATAACACGTGTGAGATTCTGAGCAAAGACCAGGTGATTGTAACTGTTCACTGAGTGGTGGTCACCAAGGCTGTCATTGGAATTGTGAGGTTGACTTGGATGGTGGAAAAGTGTGTTGGGGAAGATGTGGTCTGGGTACCCAAGGCCTTGGACTGAGGGGTGAACTTCTAGTACCTTCCAAATGTCTCCCCTCCTCTTTAAGTCCCAAGAGATGACTTACAGTGGGTCCCGCCAGCCACTTCTCCAGAGTCCCTCACCTGTCAGGAACAGTGAAGGGAAATTGAAAACACTAAGAAACTGATGAATGGCTGGAAGCTGGGTGCAGTGGTTCAGGTGCCAAATCACCTGGCCTAAGACCTGAGAGGTCAAGAGTCATCGGGGAAGGTCATTTGGAAGTGATGGCCTTAGTGCGGTTTATATTAAAGAAACATTCTTGTACATCTTTGTGATGGGGGAGTGGGGCCTCAGACCTAGAGTGGCCCAAGAATGGATAATCCTATATCCTGGGGGCCAACACAGTCCTGGTTATGTGTACTGCCTCAAAGCTAGTAGTATTTGTGCCTCTTTTCACTACTAGAAATGTCTTGATTTGAGTAATAAAGTATACCATGATCCTATTCTGAGCCACAGGCTCAGAATATCCACCAGAGCTGACTGCCCCCTGAATGTGAAGGTGTATCAGAGAGGGCACCCTTCTTCCCTGTCAAGGCCTGTTCCTGAGGGGCTGCTGGGACCTGGCTGGGTAGGGTGGGTCTGAGAAACTTCCATGTAGGGTCACAGCATTTGGGAGCCTGTGCAGCCCACCCCTTGAAGCTGGAGAGTCAGGGGTGGGGTGGGAGGATGGACAGAGGGTGGCTTTGAGCTCTAGTCCAGCTGGCAGCATGCGGGCCTGGGACGACAGCCAGAGACCACAGTGCTCTGTCACCTGGGTGCTGGCTGGGGAGAGTTTAGCTGGAAGAGATATGAAATACTGGTCTGGCTTAACTTTTCCATTTTCCTATTAGTAATGACAATAGTAAACATGAGTACCTTTAAATAAGCACCGACCCAAATGCTAGGGGTGTGTGTGTGTGTGTGTGTGTGTGTGTGTGTGTATGTATGTGTACATTCACATGTGTATAAAATATTGATATATTCTGTATACTCTATATAATGTATATTATGCATACACAAACACACGTCTTCAAATAGTCCGCTGATGCAGAGTGAGACAGAAAAAGAGGGAGGGGGAGAAGGGACCCTCTTCATGTGACACCACTGTTAAGTGACAGAGGCAGGATTCAGACCCAGGTGCATTTGACCTCAGAGCTGGTGTCCTTTGCAGTTCCACCCACTCTCCTCTCCTCCTCTGTGCATCAGAATCTGGCATGCCTCTTGCACAACCCTGCCGCCCAGGCTGGGCCTGGAAGATTAGGATTGCAGGGGACCTTTCTGTCCCTGCCTGTCCCTTGCCCTCCCCGGGGCTGGCTCCAGCAAGGAAAGGCCAAGCTCAAGGCCACATGAGGAGCTCCCAAGCTGTCTTTCATCCGGTCCCGCGGTTATTTGTTCAGCATGCAGTGCAAATTTCCCTGTCTCAAAACATGGAATCTGGTACAGCTTTGCCTGGATCAATGTCCAGCCCCTTTCAAGTTCTGGAGAAAGTTACTCCTCTCCAAAGTTCAGACCTGCCAGACTCAATAACTCCACAAAAATGCTTGGATGAAAATTGCTCCAAGCAATCCCAGCGGAAAGCCAGCACCTCACCCCTCGTTTAAAGTTATGATCCTTATCATAATTAATTCAATAAAGAAGTAATGTGCTTCAACCTAGGCAGAGAGAATAATTTTCTGTCCTGACTGGTATAAACTTTCAACTAGGGACATTTAAACTCTGGGTCTGAGCTCTCACAGCAAGTAATAAATTGCAGACGCAGGCAGGGCTGCAGAACCCCGCTTAAACTGCGGTAAATAGGCCGCTATTGAAGAGAGGAAGATTTGGATTCGGGTGGGCAGCTCCAATAAATAGCAGAGTGTTGTTTATAAACCCTGTAGTCCCGGCCGGCCTCTGCCTTGAGACAGGCAGTAGCATTTGCTTGTTGAAAGCACCAGAGTGTTTGATCCTCGTGCTCGGTGGACCCACTTTGAGTCTTGAATCTAAAATCCATTTCCTTCCATAACTGAAAGGTAGGATTAGCCTGGCTTCTAAACAGACTAACACATTCTCAGGTGGAGATACTGACTTAGAGACCAAGCCAACCCATCCCAGAGCTGCATTCCCTACTCGTTCCTCTGAGATTCGGTGATTAAAGTTCATTCTGGATTTGTTTTGAACACGTTCAGAGTTATGAGGCTCCTGGATGGTCCCAGAAGCCCGTTAGGTTTACAGAAATTACAAGTTTAGCAATGGAAGTCTTTGGAAACAAGTAAAAAAAAAAAAAAAAAAAAAAGGAAAGAAAGAAAGAAGTTGGTTTTAATCAAAACAGCTTTCAGATTGTGTATTATGGGAAGAGATGAATTCGACATCCATTGTTTTCTGAAAAGAATTCAATGATGGGGAGGCAGGGTTCTTTAAAGTGATTAAACTTGGGAACATCAAGGCGATTGTCTGACTCGGTTTCTTTGGTTCCTGGCTAAAGATTTTGGATACCTCCTTTGTGAACCGACAGCAAGCATGCATTCCAAAATTCAAGAGGGCCTTTCTCATCAGTTTTGTGGGGTTGAAAACAATTGTGTTATCGGCCCGCATTCCGCTCCATCGGTCTCCAGCTCAGGCAGAGATGCACTGCGACAAGGCTCACTGCCCCGGTAACCGTTCCAAACCTCGCCAGGACTGCAGAGCGCTCTATCCAAGATGAAGAGCCGGTTCTGGAGAAGTGACTGAGCATACTTATGGATGTTATCTATCAAAACACACAAAGTACACACACTAGACAGCCGAGACTTTTTATCTCACCAAAAATGTGAGGGGCTGCCCAGGGGGAGGGCAGAGAAGCAGGCTTTTGAAACCTAGACGGGGAAGAAGCCAGGCGAGAGGATGCGGCAGCTAACTAAATACGCCAGGTCTGGGGACCACCCCCTCACGACCTTTTTGGAGCATGGAGAAATGTAAATGAATAACAGTATATCATACTGTTATAATAGCAGTAACCACATGCCACACACATTGTCCATTTTCTGTGCACTTGTAAAAATAATAATTTTCTGTGTGTATCTTACCTGTGTTGGTTTCACCTGCTCAAGGTACAGAGTGTGAAATTTGAAGCTGATATTACTTCAGCTCTTGATATGGCCAGATATTTCTGGTGCTGGGGATGCTGTTGTCCCCCACCCCCCCGTCATTGTTTTTTTAAGTGAGGAAAACATCCAGTTTATGATTTGTATTACCGGATATCCAATTAAAAAAAAAAAAAGAGAGAGAGAGGACAATTCAAAAACAGTAACTTAAGTAGTAAACTAAGATAAGCGCTCAAATGGCTTAGTGGCTGGGTGCTGTTTCTAAGCATCTCACTCTAACCGCTCCTGACCCCTTCGTTGGCCACCCTACCCAGGGTGAGAGAGCCCAGAGGACTCTCCCCGGGTCGCCCAGATGGCTCAGATGTCAATAGTGTCTGTGGGTCCTGCATCCCTGACATTGTCTCCCCAGTGAGAAGTGGCCTTGAAGACTTTTGGGGGCTTTCTCTCTTAAACCTGGGCCAGCACTGCCCAGTGATCTCAAACAGACCCAACAAGGAGGCTGGAACTGGCACAGGAGGGGACCCCAGGAGGCGCGTGCAGATCAGAGGAGCATCTGAAATCCACAAAGCTGAGGCTCAGTCGCTTTTGCGACACACGCATTTGAGCCAGCACATTTGACCAATGCTCACAACCCCTGCCCGCGCCCCCTACTACCCCCCAATCCCTCTTGGATTGATTAAATTGGCTCAAGATGACACCAATAATTGGCTCAAGATGGGGCTTCGACAGGCCCAATGATCCATATCTTTGCATTCCCTAAAATCAGTCCTTTCAGCTCTGTGTTGGATTTAGGATGGTTTACATTGGCTCCGTCACAAACATTTTAATAAAGTCCCAGAGAAACCACAAACGGGTGACATCATTGGATGGTGTTAAAAAAAAAAAAAAAAGAGTCCTATTTTGTAAGAGAGAGGCTGGGCCTCCGGAGTGTGATCACGCTCTGTCCGCCCGTTGGGTCATTCAACAATCATCCGCTGTAATTAGGACCATAATATTTAAAATGGGGTGCAGAGGTGGGGGGGCGGGTGGCCAGCAAAGGACATTAGCTAATAAGTCAAAAACAAATATGGATATTTTGACATAAAGTAGCCAAGAAGACGAACGACCGTAGGGTGGGTGTGCAGCTCCAGGGATGAGGGGCTTGTAACCTGGCCTCGGGTGGAGGCGCTTGAAGCTTTAATTGTAAGGACAGCCCCCTTGTCCCCTCGAGGCTGAACCCAAGCGCTGGAGAGGGGAGCAGTTCATAGCCTATGGATTCTTTTTAGAAGGGCTTCTTGCTGAGGGGTGGACTATAGGGACCTTTCATTTTCTTCTCTCTGTTCTTCTGTTTACTTACCCTGAACTTTCTCAAAGGGCATATATTAAATTTATAATCTGAAGAAAAATCAACTGTGCTTTTTCAAAAATTAATATAACAATTGTGATCATGTCCACTGACTCTAATTATGTATTAGACTGAAAATGTCTGGAATAAAATGCACTATTAATGTTACGGTGGTTCTCTCTGGGTGGTAGGACTGGAAGAGCCTTTTGTCTTCTACTCTTTTGTGAATTATTTTTGTAGTAGATAAAACATTTCAAAGGAAAGTGAAATAGTGGAACCTGGAGAAAATGAATTCGATTCACTTGGACGTGGATTAAAATATATATGTGTCCAACACCCCTGCAAAAAATACAAGCTGCTGTGGTGGTTTTAGCATTGTCTTGTATTTTAAAAATATGCTTCACTCACATGATTATGAATTTAGAAGAAGCAGGATATTTTTTAATGACAGCACTCAACTTCCCAGCTGAGGAGGGGACATATGCCAGTCTCCCTGCGTGTCAGGACCACCACACCGTCTGAGGTGAGTTGGTGTGCTGGTGGGCCCCCCACCCCCTGTTGTTGCTCCCTCAGAAAAAGGGCTGAAGCATTTGATGCGCACCTCCCTGTCAGCCGGCGGCCGGGCTGAAGTCATGTTGTAGATTTCCCAGAATAATCGATCCATTATGGCCATCACAATTAATTGACTTTTCTGTGACTCAGGGTCAATCTGATGCCAGAACCTACCTTGATCACTTTTTCTAGCGATAGATTTCAAGATTGTTTTGTTTCATTTCCTTTGTAAACGTATCCATAGTCTTATGGTTCACACTGGAAAGGGGATATGGGGACCATATAGTGTGGACTTAAGAAACAGAAGAGGGAAACACAGGCTGTGTGATGTGTCTGTGTGTGCACACGTGCGTGCCTATGTGCTTGTAACTGAGTTTTTCTTTTTCTTTTTCTTTTTCTTTTTTTTTTTTTTTAAATAATGTCTCTTTTAAAGGCTGGAACTGGCCATAACAGCTTGCTAATGCGGGCCTCATTTTGCTGATCCGGGATTGGGCACATGGAAAATACCTGTTGCTTTAATGAAATACATCTCATATGAGAATCAAACCCTGTTCCTTGTGCTAAACAAATGCATTACATTTGCACAATGTAAACTCACTGCTTTAACTCCTGTTTGACCCCAAAATATTTCAGGGCTTATTCTTTCCGTCTTTTCCTCCCTGACTTATTTTTTATTCTCAGAGAGAAAGGGCAAAGGAGAGTGGACTCTGAAATGAGACAGACACAAGATCAAATCCCTTTTCTGTTTCTTGCTGTGCGGCTGCAGCAGGTCACCAGCTCTCTGCAAGACTGCAGCCTCTCTCAGCTATAAAATGAAATTAACATTCAGTTCATGATGCGATAGGTGTAGAGAACTGAGCTCACACTCTGTTTTGTCCAGGTTGATGGAGGAAGGTGACGTTCAGAGACAGAGACTTTGTGGCATGGGAGAAGAGCATTGAATGAGGAGTACGAGAGTGTCGCTTTAGTCGTGGCTGAATCACTTTGGAGAGTCACGTCTTCTCTCGGGGACTGGGTTTTCCTACGAATGACCCGGGGAAGCAGAAGTGTGGAGCGTGTGGAGTGTGGGTCAGGAGCTCAGCTGCCAGGGTTCCCATCCTGGCCATACAACCTTGGGTCACTTCCCTGTATTGTGTGACTTTCCTCTTCCATAAAACAGAGTCATTATGACAATTAATGTGTGCCAGTTCCGAGAGCAGTGTGATGAGTGCGGTGGGAGGGTCTGCGTTGCTATCACTCCTACACTTATGTTCTCCCAGGTCCCTTCGGACTCTGTTGATTTTTGATTTCTGCTTCCTTGGCCCTCATCGTTTCAGGGAAGGGCCGATATTTGATTTTATTCTTCAACATTAAGGTAACTGCAAACATATTGTCAAAAGAAAATAAAAGGTACTTTTCAGGCTTTAGTCTGCAATAACTTAAAGAAAAGGACCCAGAAAAAAAAAATCAAGGACCCAGCACTGTCTTGATTCTGCACAAATGTTCGCCTCCTTCAAAGAGGCAAGAAGGCAAGTGCTGCCAGATCTGATTGTGCAGACCCGGAGGATCTGATCGCCCGTCACTAAGGCTACTAATCAAATTTCCATCCAATATGCTCACGCAGGATTTCCTGATCAAACACTTAAGCCTGCCCCTCTGCACCCCCATTAGCTAACATGTTTTATATGTAGAGGGGTCATCAAAAGTGTAATTGCCTTAAAGAAACTTAATCCTGCATTCTTGTCAACTCGAAGATAGCTAATAATGCTTGCTAGCTGATATTTTCCCAACATCAAGAGTGCACCAGAAATTAGGATCTTGTTCTTAATCTTCCTCACAGCAGATGTTGAAATGTAGGTGTACAGATACCTCTCACAGGCCAGGTAAAAAACACAAGTTTTCTCTAAAATTAGCTGGCTTCCCTGGGAAAGCACATTGCTCCCACTCGATGCTGGAAGAGGGAACAGGGCCGTGAAGAGCCAAGCCCGGTGGTTTCTCAGTGTCGGTGTATCGTTATTCTGGCGACCAAATTCAGACCTTATGTGTGCATGTTTAAGAGGGTATCCCATCTATTTTAGGTCTGTCTTAATTTGATCAGGTCATTTTGGAGTGCCTGCAAAAAGAGGTTTGCTAGATGGCTGAAGAGAAAGTGCTTCCTTCACAAAGTGAAAGTACTGCACTTTGGATGAAAGGGACTATGTGATTATTGATGTTAGTGTTAGCTATTGTATTGAAGGAAGGTACATAAAAACGTTATGTGACTGGCATTGGTATATTATGTGAATATATTCTAAACATATCGTATGCCTAACATATCCGTATATTGTCATGGTTTATGGCTTTTGAAATTCTTGTTTAGACAGTTGATGGGGGAATTATTTTCTCGAAGACCGAGATTTTTTTAAGCTCTTATTTCACAAAGGTGTTTCTCATATTTGAAGCAGATTTTGAATCCGTGTCAAATAATCACTAAGTGCAAATGTGTTTCAGGTTATCTCTGCTGTGTGTTCTCTCCTTCATTGAGCAGGTTGAAACTGGCTCTGCCCTGAGAAGCTGTCATATTTGTCCTATCCATGTGTGGACTTGTGTGTGTGTGCACACGTGTTCTCACGCACACATGTACTAGCACGGACACAGCACTGATGCCTCGCTGGGACTTGTGGTTTGAATGAGAAAAGGCCCCAGTCAGGCTGGGATAAGCAGGTCAGGAAATTTAACCTGACTCTCCCAACCCCAATCATCACCGGCAGGGTCTGGAAAGGCCAGGTTTGTCAGGACTCAGGATCCTTGGTGTCTGAGTGGCAAAACCGATTTGAGGTCCTGTCTGTTCTGCCCTAACATTTGCCCCAGCATCCTCCACCCAGCACCCACTCTCCCCTGCTTCTGTGCATGGGGCCCCGTGTTCTCTTGACGGGGGTATGGAGTGAGTGTGATTACCCATGACTCCACTCTGGGGTAAGGTCAGGGGTCGCCTGCATGGGCCTACTTGACTGCTTCGGAAAGACAAAGAAAATGTGTTCCTTGTGTTTGTGGAGGAGAACAGAGTCTGCCACAGGGGTCTGGAGAGGCCAGCGTAAAAAGAACCATATAACAAAGACATGAATGAATGGTACAAATTTCAGTCATTTGAGGAGGTCTAGGTATAAGCCTGGGAGGGAAGAATTGGACTTCCCTCTTTATAGTTGAGAGATTAAGTGGCCTGTCAATGTCGTAAGGTCCTTTGGCAACCGCGCTTTTCTTCTGCCCCTGATAAAACCCAGCCCTGTCCCCTCCAAAGCCATGCTCTGTCCCCCACACTGTCCTGCCCACTAAGGAAATACTATGCACTGGCACCCTGCAAAGAACATGCCTGCACACAGTCATACCTGGGGCACAGTGTTCTGTATGACTCCAGTGGTCTGGAGCTGTGCAGACAGAAGAGAAAGGATGTTTCCTCTCCAACCCAGACACCTCTGGATGGGACATCCTGGGGGGAAGTCCACGTACATCACAACGTCAGTCATCCTTGGTTTCACCAGAGGTTGTCTTGGGAAGAGGGCTTGGGAATTCCTATCAACACCTCCCAGCCAACCACCAGAAGGAGTCTAATAGATAAAGAAATTAAATACATAATAAATAAATAAAATACAACCTGAATCAGTTTGTTGTTCTTGCTGAGCAACTTCAGCTCTGAGACCAATCTCCTGGCTGCCTCCCTGTCTTCTTAACAAATTCTGCCCCTGATCCTCTTCTGTATAAACATGGAGACAACCTTTGCTAACAAGTGTCTATGTTGGCCATTTCAACATAGTTCGTTTATTCAATACAGTTAGTCTGCATCTTGTCAGGCCCTGATTTAGGATCAGGGCACACAAGTAAACAGGACCTGTCTTGGAGCCCACAGGCTGTCCAGGGAGGTCAAGTGCTCAGGCCTGCACTTGGGTCAGAAGGTGCCTAAGGTGCTCCTTTCGTTTGTGCTCATTGCAAGGACATGCTGTGGGCTGAGCTACCACAAGACAGCAGTTCGTAGCCCACCTGCATTCCACGAGGGTATCTCTTTATTGGTTCTTCAGCATGATCAGTTCTTTGACCTGGGGTCATCTTGGGCTGGATGGGACAGAGGCAGAGAACCAGTTCCTCTCAGGACAGTTAAGGCTGCTTGTAGAACACTGGTTGTTACTCGATTGTACTGGATGATCCATGTCTGATTTGACAAATTACTCGGCAATTTGATATTTTTTTTTGCTAGTAAAAAAAAAAATCCCCCATCAGCTGAATGCAAAACTCATTTGATATATTAATATGCCATAAACTCAGAGACTGCCTATGCTTGGCTGTGGACCAGCCTCCCATTTAACAGATGGGGCCACTGAGACCTGGAGGGTAGAGGTCTTGCTCCGAGAGGCAGTGTAAATCATCAAGCGGCAGAGTATGGGTGTTTCTGTTACTGGGGCATATGTCCAGTGAGTTTATTGCCGCAAAGAGAATGCTCTCATTTACCCCAGGCAGCCACATAACTTGACATAGCTCAGGAAGTAATTCCAATGTCAAGAGTTTCACATATTTTTCAACTTTGTTTTACCAAAACGCATCTGCTGTTCAGAAACCTCCTCACGTCTTTTAGGAGAAACATCTCAAAAGGACAATGGGAATATTTTCTATTTTTATAATGATGTCTGATCTTTTACCTTTGGGAGATTTGTGTTTAAACCAACTCAGCTTGCCAACTTCTCTTAAAAGAAAAAGTCATTAAATTTCCAATTGGAAATTTGAGCATAAATGAGAGATTTCAAATGAAAACAGCAAGGAATTCTGCAAAGGCATCTGATCCTGCATCGTACTTCCAAATCTTCTTTAAATTAGCTCTATGTCAAAAGGCTACGTGGAAAGACCTTTTCTTTTGTCTGATAAAGGAAAAATTGGAACAATATCGCTTCACTTTAGGATCCAGGCGATCATTTGGATTCATTCCAAGGAGAGTATTTTTTTTTTCTTTTTAAACTTTGGTCTGTAGCTGCACATGTGTGTGACTTTAATCAGTTTCTCCTATAGCTTTCTTGCCATTTAAGCTATTCTATACTTACTGACCTTTTCTCAAATCAGATGGGTGGATCTTGTTTGTGATAGGGACTTTAACTCCATCAGCAGAGAAATATTTTACCTGAATGTGCACAACATTGCCCTGGGAGAAGAAAATAAAGGTTCTTCTGAAAAGGCAGCCGGGGAGTAAGATGAGTTCATTGCCCCAGTGCCTCCTGGGGCTGTTCCTTATCAAAGCATGTGATTCCGTATCAAAAAAACGTGACCATGGAGAAACACTTAAAGACCCGCAACTCCGTTAGACTCTCCTCCAGTTTCGTCCAGTGCTTTTTTCTAGCATCTCAGTAACCAAGATGACTCCTCACCAAGACTTAGAGCCTGAGTCTGTCCTCACGAGAAGACTTCTGCAGAGACACTTGGTCCCTGGTGGCCTAATGCCATCTTCCGTCTCAAGTTCCGCCTGGCCCGTGGTCCCAACGGTGATTTGATTGTCTCTGGTGCAGGACTCAGTCAGAGGGGCAAAGGTCATAGCATCACAGACCTCCCCGGAACCAGACAGTCTAGGTTGCGGTGAGTGATTAGGCCACAACAGAGACTGTTGCTTTGGGAGTGAGGGCTTCATTCCTTCCTCCGCTTGTTCTATCAGCAGATATTTTATGAGTACCTACCTTGTGTCCAATCCATGCCTGGAACTGGGAAGCACACCGTGGGCCCTCACAGTTTGTTAGCAAACTCAGTTATGGAATAGATGTCACAGAATTGAGGGAATGAGCTCCTGAAAGTCCAGAAATTGCCTAATATCCTTCACCAGGAAGTGATGCTCTTCTTGTGTCTGCCTCAGAATCTTAGAACACAGTGAACACAGTGGTGTTTTTGAACCAGCCAAGAGGTGATGAGAGAGTACTTCAGACGTTTAGACCTTTAGAGCAGAACAAAACTGTTAGCTAATTATAGATACATTTTTCCAGAACATTCTCCCTAATGGGAAGAGATGTCGTGGGAGGTGGGAGCCCAATCCAAATATTTATGTTTCTTTCCTGTCAGTGTATCAATAAATCTTTCCTTCCCCTCCCTTCCTTTCCCTTCCATTCCTTTCCATTCCCTTCCCTTCCGTCCCTTCTCCATCCCTTCATTTCTGTTCCTATTGTGCACCAGAAATAGAGATACCCAGAAGCTGTTTTTCCAGAATGATGTGAAGCTTGCACTCCAATCAGGACCAGCCCAAGTAACTGGGGCTCTTGGCTTTTGGCTTTCAGCATCCTCCCCCGTCCTTTCTGGTCTTTTCTCTCTATCCTATGTCCTTCTTCTTCCTTGCTTCTCTTCCTCAGCTCCCTCTTCCTTCAAGCCCCTTCCCTTAGAAACCTAATTTTCCTCAAGAGTTTAGGCACTTTTCTGCATTCCTCCATGAGGCATTTGGATTCTGAATAGAAACTGAGGAAGACATGTTCAGGCAACAAGCTCCTTGTATTTATTTTGGAGCTGGAGTGTAGGAAAGAAAACCACATCCAGGGAACAGTGGGGTTGGGGGAGGCTACTTTTTGGGTACCCTTCACCAAGTGGGGCATTGCCTTCTCCTTCTGCTCTAGACTGTGGACTTCCTAAGGCCAGGCAGGGATTATTCACATCTGTGTCTCCAGAATCCAGCACCAAGCTGGTGCTCAGAATGGGCTCCTCTGGAGGAAGAATGAATTTGTGCCACCATCAGGCCTCCTCCCTGGGACTTGTGGGCACCCACGTTAGCTTATGGCACCACTGCTTGCTACTCTTTGCTTCCTCCTCCTCCATCTTCTGTTTTTATTCACTTTGCTTTTCCAGTAAATCATCAACCAGCCCATGAGATCCATATGATAAATTTTTTGAAAATTTTTTTCTGTAGCATGATACATTTTTCCTAATTGTTCATGTATGTTTGGGGAAAATGGGTAGTAGTAGTTTGTTGATTATTCAGTTCTACTTAGAACTTTTAGAGCAAGATTGTTACTCATCTATACCCCTACTTATTTTTTTCTATTTGTTATATTGGTTTCTGGGCAAGAAGAGTTAAAATCTCCCATTTTGATTATAGATTTTCTGTTTCTTCTTTTGGTTTCTGTTTTTGCTTTATGTATTTTTAAGGTCTGAGTCAGGTGTATTAAAATTCATGATCTGTATCTTCTAGATGTTTATCAGGGTGAAACGTTCTTCTTTGTCCTTAGATTTTTTTTTTCCTTTTTGGTCAATATGTTTTCTGATATTAATACTATTAACACCTGTTTTCTTTATCATTTGCCTTATACATATTTTTCTTTTGAGGGTTTTTTTTAAGTAGAAAAGAACAGATATAAAGAGCACATGTATTCACACACCAAGAATTAATAACTATTGACATTTTATTCCTCTTTCTCTTTTGTTAAAAAATGAAACATCGCAGTTAGAGCTAAAGGTCTCTTAACCAATGCTCCCTATCTCCCCCAGACTTCCCTGAAGCACCTACTATCTTGAGTTTGGTGGGTGCCATTCCATGTGCTCCTTGTACTTTTACATACATGCACATCATTCCTAAGCAGTATACAATCAGATTTTGTTGTTTTAAATCTACATAAATGATGCCATACTTTATTTAGGATTCTGCACTTTTCATTTTAAATGTGTACTGTGTTTTTAAAAACCCACCATGGGGTATGTAGACATTGTTCTTTTTTTTTAATTGTTATGTAGGGTTCTACCATATAATAATACACTGCATTTTATTTGTTTATTTACTGATTGATGGACATTTAAGTAGATTCCCAGTTTCCACTCTTATAAACAAAGCTGCAAAGCACATCCTTGTACGAGTCCCCTCCATGACTGATCATTGCTAGATCTCTCTCCAGACTGCCTCACCATTTCATGGGGAGCTCATTTCAGGTGTACACCAGTAAGCAGGATCTCTGAATTGTGGAATATGTGCATCTGCACTGTTACTAGATACTGCCCAAGGCGCCTTAGTTTGGTTGGGCCATTGATAATCTGACCCCCAGAAACCTAGGAGAGGACCCCTCTTTCCAGTTCCTCATTTGTATTTGATATTGTTGATGCTTTAAAATATTTGCTCATCTATCAAATGAAAAACAAAATATCGTTTGTTGTTTTGATTTGCATTCCCATGAGGTTGAATGTGTTTATTGGCCTTGAAACATTCCTCCTTTTGGGTGGGGTATCATTTTTCCATTCCTTAGATAATTTTCTTATTTTTTTCAGCCTAATCCATGACTTGTTGATTTTGAAGAGGAGATTTTAATTTATGAAATTATTTTAATTTCTGAAATATTTGAATATATTGTTGACATCTTATGTTTTCATTTACAGTATTATTGTTTCTTTTTCCTATTCTTTGTTGTATCAATAAAGTTTACTTAGTTCCATTTTCATTCTGTGTTTACTGGGAAATTTTTATTGCCAATATGTAAGGGTATTATGACATTCATGTCTAGAATTAGTAATACCTCCCTTTTGATCTGGAGTCTGTCTTCAGGCTATCATTTAGAGAAAGGTTGTAGATGGAATGCTTTCTGAATTCTTGAATGTTTGAAGGTAACTTTAGTCAGTTTTCATATTGGAATGATTTTTTGACTGGGTATAGAACTTTAGGTTCAAAAAATTTATTTATTTTTAATGCACAAAACATTAGTTATTTTTCCATTATTCTCTTGCATTTACTGTTGCTCAGTAAAGTGTGTGTTTATATGATTCCTATTCCTCTACATATTATCTGTTTGTCTCATCTCTGGGAATATCCAGGAATAAGAATTCTTCTTAAGATTATGAAGTATGGATTATTTGCCATTTATTTATAATCTATCATGTAGTTCACTGATAGTCATTTTCAGCTTACTTAGTACTTGGTTCATCTTTTTTAATTTTGGGGACTACTACTTTGGGAATTGTCTTCTATTTATTTTTTCCTTTTCTTGGAGCTTCTGGTGCAGAGTTGATTTTATTATTCCTCTCAGTCCATAACCCATTTGCCTACTGGTCTGTGTATAACTTCCCTTGTTTAATTTCACCATTTCTTTTCTCTCTTATCACTAATTGACACTTCCATTCCTCCTCTCTCTCCAATGGTAGCCTTTCTAATGTTTTTGGTGTTTATTTTTGCTTTACATAGGGTTTTTTTAATGTACATATTTCTCCTTCCTTCCTCCCTCCCTCCCTCCCTTCCTTCCCTTTCTTTTTAAAAAAGATTTTATTTATTTTAGAGAGAAGGAGGGCATGTGCGCATGAGCAAGTGAACAAGGGGAAGAGCAGAGGGAGAGGGACAAGCAGACTTACCAGATTTATCCCCCAAATGTATGTCTACTACTGGATACTCCTATCACCAGTTAACAGAAGTCATTGTATCCTAACATTTTGTCAACACTGGCATTATTGAGTTTTTGAATTTTTGTTCATCTAATAAGAACATAGGAATCTCTCAGTTTAATTTGCATTTCTCTAATTATTAAACATTTTAGTGATTTCAGTTTTCTCTTTTTGATTTCTGTTCTTATCATTTTCCTCATATATTTTTCTGTTGGATTTCCTGGTATCTGTTTTGTTGTTGATTTTTTAGGAGTTCCTCATATAGTCTAGAAATTAGACTTGTCAATTTAATATAAGACAAATATATTCTTCCAGTCATCTGCCTATAGTTTTGTCTGTGATGTCTGTCAGTGAAGAAAAATCTTTAGATTTTATTAATCAAATCCATTTTTATTTATTTACTGATGTATTGCTCATGATTTGTGGCTTGGGGATTTTATTTAAGAAGTCCTTTCCTGGGGCATCTGTGTGGCTCAATCAGTTAATAAACATCTGCCTTCAGCTCAGGTCATGATCCCGGGATCCTGGGATGGAGCCCTGCATTAGGGTCCCTGCTCAGTGGGGAACCTATTTCTTCTCCTTCTGCTGCTCCTCCTCCTTGTGCTTTCTCTCTCTCAAATAAATAAATAAATAAAATCTTTATTAAAAAAGTCATTTCTCACCTCTAGAGTACAGAGGTTTATTATTTACTGCCAACTTTATAGTTTACATTATACTCTTAAGCCTTTAGTTCATCCAAGTTCTATCGCCATGCACTGCAGTTTAAAATGTTCTCTAAAGGGAGCCATTTTCCCCAACACAGTTTTCTTCCTTTTTTTTTTTTTTTAAAGATTTTTATTTATTTATTTGATAGAGAGAGAGAGAGAGAGAGAGGAGGGGGACAGGGAGAGGGAAACCAGGCCTCCTGCTGTGCAGGGAGCTTGATATGGGGCTCAATCCCAGGACACTGGGCTCATGACCTGAGCTGAAAGCAGACTCTTAACCTCTGAGCCACCCAGGCACCCCATCCAACACAGTCTTTTAAAGAGGCCATCTTTTCCACATTCATTTGTGATGTCATCTTTATCTTAACAAATTCCCATATATGCAAGGGCAGTTCTCCAAACTCTTTCATCTGTACCACTGTCCATTTGCCTGTCCTTGTACCAGCAATGGACCGTTGTTATTGTTATGGCTTTGTAGTATGTCTTAATAGCTAGTTGAGCAATTTCAAAGTAGTTGAACTATTTCTAGTCTTTTATTATTCCCTATATATTTCCAAATAAGTTTATTAAGCTTAAAAAATCCTCTTGGAATATTGATTGTGATCACATGGCATATGAAATTGTTTGGAGCAACAGCGATATCTTTATAATAGTAGATGTTCCCATCTAAAAGGATGGGATGTCTATTCAAATCTTCTTCATGCCCTTCAATAGTGGCACTGGACATTCTTTGTCAAGATAATTCTTAGATAATAGCTTTCGTTGCAATCTTGAGTGACATCTTATTTTTTTTGTTACATTTTCTTTTTTTTTCCCCTTTTAATCTTCAACCACTCAGATGATTTCTTTTTTTTAATTAACATATAATGTATTATTTGCTTCAGGGTTACAGGTCTGTGATTCAACAGTCTTACATAATTCACAGCACTCACCATAACACATACCCTTCCCAAGGTCCATCACCCAGCCACCCCATCCTTTCCACCCACCTCCTCCACTCCGGCAACCTTCAGTTTGTTTCCTGAGGTTAAGAGACTATTACGTTTGTCTCCCTCTCTGGTTTCATCCAATTTTATTTTTTCCTCTCTTCCCCCTGATCCTCTGCCTTGTTTCTCATATTCCACATATCAGCCAGATCATATGGTAATTATCTTTCTCTAATTGACTCATTTCACTCAGGATAATACCCTCTAGGTCCATCCACATCATTGCAAATGGCAAGTTCATTTTTTGATGGCTGTGTAATATTCCATTGTATATTTATTGGTTACATTTTCTAGTTATTTCTTGTTTTGAGAATGCTGTTGAGTTTTGTAACTTGATATTATAATGACAACTTGCTAAACTCTCTTTTAATTTTAATATTTGTCTATTGATTCTGGTGGTTCTTCTTTCCCAGAGATTTTAAAAGGACCAGACTGAAATATTTAGCAGGTGTGTGTGTGTGTGTGTGTGTGTGTGTGTTTAAATTTATGTGAATGACATGGTGTAGCCCTCTTTCTGTTCCTTTCTTTTCTTGGTCACTCAACACAGTGTTTCCAAACACTATCCAGGTAACTATACGTATCTTAACATGATTCCTTTTGCTATCTGCTTTGTGGGCCACTACCATTTCTTTACCCATTTTCTTAGTGATTAATTTCTAGGTTGCCCCCACTCTTGGCTGCAAGAAACAGTGCTGTGATAAGCAGCCCTGTATATGTTTCTTTGTGGGGTTGTGCACCAATTTCTCCAGAACAGTATGATGAATGGAATTGATAGGTCATAGAGAATATGCGTACTGTGTTTCACTAATTGCTTCCAGATTGCTCTCCAGCATTACTGTGCCACTCTGCATACCCACTGGTGTCAAAACAGAGTTTCTTCCCTTGTATGCACCATTGCTGTCATTTGTAATTATCAGATTTTATAATTTTTACTACTCTAATGGCATCTTTGTGGCTTGATTTCTCTTTTTCTTTTTAAATTTTTATTTATTTTTTAATTTCTTTCCAGTGTTCTAGAATTCATTGTTTATGCACCACACCTAGTGCTCCATGCAATAGTGCCTTCCGTAATACCCACCACCAGGCTCACCCAACCTCCCATGACCCGCCCCTCCAAAACCCTTAGATTGTTTTTCAGAGTCCATAGTCTCTCATGGTTGGTCTCCCCCTCTGATTTCCACCAACTCCCTTCTGACTGCTCTTTTTCTAATTACTAATGAGGCCGAATATCTTTTCTTAAAATTGTTAGTTGTTCTGGTTTGAATTGCCTCCTTGATTTGAGAATGTATCTTTAAATTCTTGCAAACATCTACTCTTGACTCGCCATTGGTCAATTTACTTTGTCCAAGGTATCTTTTGTTGCATATTGTTTGCCAGGATAATTCCTGGATACTTCGTTCTTTCTGCTGCTACCATGAATGGCACCTTGTTTTCTGTTATAGCTTGGTTGTTGCTACTATGGAGAATATATTGATTTTTTTTAAATTGATCTTGTCTCTGGAAACCTGACTAAACTCTTATTATTTCTATCATTTATTCGATTTTATTGCATTTTCTATGTAGGTAATCAAATCATATGCAAATAATGAGAGTTTTGTTTTGTCCTTGCCTGTATTTTACCTTTTATTTCTTATTCTTGTTTTACTCTGCAGGCTGGGGCTGCTAGTACTAGACTGAACCTAGTTAAAGCAGTGATCGCGGGCATCTTTAATTGGTTGAGGATATTAGAACATGGCTAAAGTTTTTCCATGGAGTATGTTTACACCATGTTTTAATCTATAGTTGTTGTTAAGATAAGGATGTTCCAGCCCTTCCTACTTTTCTGAGAGCTTTTATCTTAAATAGTTAGACTTTTATCAGAAATATAGGCTGTGTTTTTTGTTCCTAATGATACACTTGTATAATTTTTTTAGTCCATTAATGTGTGAGTATAGTAATTTTAAAAATTTAATTTCAATATAACACATACTTGTAAGTACACTTTTGGATTCAGATAACTAGCTATTATTCAGGGTCTTGTTTTCTTTCCTTATAAGGTCCTTATCTGGCTTTGGAATCATGGATAAATGATTCCAGCCTCACAAAATGAGTTGGATAGGCTTCCCTCTTTCTATTTTCTAGAACAGCTTGTATAATACAGACTTTAACAATTTCTTAATTGTGTTGGCTTTTCCTTAAAGCCATCTAAGCCCCAGATTTTTCTTGGTAGTTGAAGAGGGCAGTAGCAGCAAGAGTAGTCTTTCATTATATAATTTCTATTTCTCTAATGGTTATTTTATTTCCAGTTTGTCTTTTGCCACAGTTGGTGCTGTAGATTCTTTCCAAAACTATCTTTTACTGTAATATGGATTTTTTTTATAACTTAAAGGATTATGTTAAACTCAGTTGTAACTGAGATTATTTCTTCTTTTTCATCCTGAATTTTGCCTATAATTTTCTCCCTTTCCCTTTTGTAAGTTTTATTAATGTCTTTTAAAAAAAACAGCTTTAGTGTTTTCTATTTGCTTTGATTTTTCTCTATTATCAATTTCTGCCCTTATTTTTTCTTATATTATTTTCATCTTTCTTATTTTTCTTTCGAAGATACATTTTTTTTTGTTTTGCTATTCCCCAAGCTTCTTAATTTACATGCCAACCTTATCTGTAGTCTGATAAATGTATTTAAAACTGTACATTTTTCTCTAAATACCATTTTAGCTGCCATGTATGGGTCTTACATGTATAACTCAGATAAAAGTATTTCATAATTTTTAATTGTAAATTTTAACCTTTAGTTGTGCTAATACTTTTTCTTTGCTAATCAGTCTGAGAAGGGTGTGTCAAAATCTCCAACTAAAATTGTTGACTTAACTATTTTCTCTAGTTTATTGATTGTTACCTTATATATTTTGATTCTGTATCTTCAGCTACATGTATGTATGTAATCTTTATGTCTTATAAATGCTGTAGTCCTTTTACTAGGGCATAGTGTTCTTTTTTCTCTCTTTATTAACTTTTGCCTTAAAATCTACTTAGTCTCATATTAAAATTACCACTCTGGTTTTCTTTGGGCTCATATTTGCCTGTAGTGTCTTCTTTTTCAATCCTTTTATTTTTAAACAGTCTATATCCTTTTCTTTGAAACGTTTTCTTTTGGGCATCATATTATTTGATTTAAAAAAAAAACCCATTCTGATAGTCTGTCTTTTGATTGGTGAATTTAATCTGAGTACCAGGATTACTGTATTGCTATGTTGAGATTTATTTATAGTTTTTTTTAATTTTTTGTTTTTTATTTACTCTCCTTTTAAAATGATTTTTATACATTTTTTTCTTTTTCTTTTTTCTTTTATTATTTTTTATTATGTTATGTTAGTCACCATACAGTACATCATTAGTTTTTGATGTGTTCCATGATTCATTGTTTGTGTACAACACCCAGTGCTCCATGCAATATGTGCCCTCCTTAATACCTATCACTGGGCTAACCCATCTCCCACCATCTCCCCTCTGAAACCTTCAGTTTGTTTCCTGGAGTCCATAGTCTCTTATGGTTTGTCTCGCCCTCTGATTCCCTCCCCCTTCATTTTTCGCTTCCTTCTCCTAATGTCCTCCATGCTATTCCTTTTGTTCCTCAAATAAGTGAAAACATATGATAATTGAGTATCTCTGCTTGACTTATTTCACTTAGCAAAATCTCCTCCAGTTCCATCCATGTTGATGCAAAAGTTGAGTATTCATCCTTTCTGATGGGTGAGTAATATTCCATTGTGTATATGGACCACATCTTCTTTATCCATTCTTCTGTTAAAGGGCATCTCAGCTCTATCCATAGTTTGGCTATTGTGGACATTGCTGCTATGAACATTGGGGTGCATGTGGCCCTTCTTTTCACTACATCTGTATCTTTGGGGTAAATACTAGTAGTGCAATTGCTAGGTCATAGGGTAGCTCTATTTTTAGCTTTTTAAGGAACTTCCACACTGTTTTCCAAAGTGGCTGTACCAACTTGCATTCCCACCAACTATGTAAGAGGGTTCCCCTTTCTCCACAATCTCTCCAACATTTGCTGTTTCTTGCCTTGTCAATTTTTGCCATTCTAACTGGTGTAACGTGGTATCTCAGTGTGGTTTTGGTTTGAATTTACCTGATGGCTAATGATGATGAACATTTTTTCATGTGTCTGTTAGCCATTTGTATGTCTTCTTTGGAGAAGAGTCTGTTCATGTCTTCTGCCCATTTTTGACTTGATTATCTGTTTTTTGGGTGTTGAGTTTGAGAAGTTCTTTATAGATCTTGAATATCAGCCCTTTATCTGTACTGTCATTTGCAAATATCTTCTCCCATTCCATGGGTTGCCTCTCTGTTTTGTTGACTGTTTCTTTTGCTATGCAGAAGCTTTTTAACTTGACAAAGTCGCAAAAGTTCATTTTCACTTTTGTTTCCCTTGCCTTTGGAGACATGTCTTGAAAGAAGTTGCTGTGGCCGATGTCAAAGAGGTTACTGCCTTTGTTCTCCTCTAGGATTTTGATGGATTCCTGTCTCACACTGAGGTCTTTCATCCATTTGGAGTTTATCTTTGTGTATGGTGTAAGAGAATGGTCAAGTTTCATTCTTCTGTATGTAGCTGTACAGTTTTCCCAACACCTTTTGTTGAAGAGACTGTCTTTTTTCCATTGGACATTCTTTCCTGCTTTGTTGAAGATTAGTTGACAATAGAGTTGAGGGTCCATATTTAGGTTCTCTATTCTGTTCCATTGATCTATGTGTCTGTTTTTGTGCCAGTACCATGCTGTCTTGGTGATCATAGCTTTGTAATAGAGCAACATTATGCCCCCAGCTTTGTTTTTCTTTTTCAACATTTCCTTAGTGATTTGGGATCTTTTCTGGTTCCATACAAATTTTAGGATTGTTTTTTCCATCTCCTTTTGGATTATTTAATTTTCTCCTTTCCTAAATTCCATTGGATAGGTCAATTTTTGTCTGCTAGTATGAAAGTTGTGTATCTTGTATTTATTCTCATGTGTTTGTTTCTAACTTACCAACTGTGCTTATTATCACTTTCGTCTACATCTTTCTACATTTTTCTCCTGAATATGACAATCTCCTATGCCCTCTCTTACTTCCTTCTGGTTTTCTCCCTCTACTTCCCATCATATCTGTCATCTAGAATTTTAGTTCTGGAGTTTCACAGATACCCCTTTTGTTTCATTAGTATTTTTCTTATTTAGACTAAATTAACTTTATTTATTTACTCAGCCTTATATCCCTTAGCTAGGATTACCAGATGAAATATAAGATGTCCAGTGATATTGCATAGGACATACTTATACAATACAAAAAATTCATTGTTTATCTGAAATTCATATTTAACCAATAAATTATTGTTGTTGCTGGTTCCCTCCCCCCATCCATATCTGACGACCCTATCCATGTTTCATACAATCCCCTGGTATCTGTTTCTCTGAGTGTCTTCCAGGAGTTGTTTTTGATGGGGGTTTATGTGAAACAAAGTATATGGGTCTCACATGACTGAAAGTGTCTTTATTTCACCCTCAATGTTTCAGTGACATTTTTCCTGGATATAGTATTCTGGGTCCAAGTTCTTCTCTTTCAGCACTTCAAAAATAACAGTCTCTATCTTCATGCTCGCTGTCTTGTTGAGAAGACTCATGGCAATTTGATGCCTTTCTTTTTTTTTTTTTAAAGATTTTATTTATTTATTTTGGGGGCCAGGTAGAAGGGGCAGGAGAGGGAGAGAATCCCAAGCAGACTCCACACTGAGTGAGGAGCCCCACACCAGGCTTGATCTCATGACCTGGAGATCATGCACAAACCGCGCCAAAACCAAGAGTTTGTTGCGTAACTGACTGAGCCACCCAGGTGCCCTGATGCTTATTTCTTTGTAGGTGATTTTTTTTTTCTTTCTTGTGGCTTTAAAATTTCCCTTGTTGTCTTTGATGACCTTTATTCTCACTGTACTGTGAAGAGATTTTTTTTCTTCTTTATATTGTTTTTCCAGGTCCTTTCCATCTGAGGCCTTATCTTTCTCTCTGTGAAATTCTTTCTTTCTTCCTTCCTTCCTTCCTTCCTTCCTTCCTTCCTTCCTTCCTTCCTTTCTCCCTCTCCCTCTCTCTCTCTCTCTCTCTCTCTCTTTTTCTTTCTATCTTTCTTTCTTTCTATGTTCAGTTAGCCAACATATAGTACATCATTAGCTTTTGGTGTAGTGTTCAATGATTCATTGGTTGCCAGTCTTTCTTCAAGTATTTCTTCCTGTTTTCCCTCTATTTCTGGGAGCTTACTTGTTCTGCGGTTGACAGTTATTCTTCTTACCCTTCTTATCTCTGAATTTGCTTTCATATGTGCCAGTCCCTTCATGATGCTGTCTGTGAGAGCTATTCAACCTGATCATTGAATGGGCAGATACTTTCTTCAGCTGTAATCTGTCTGCTACTCCACTTGTCCATTGGGTTCTTTTTTCTAATTAATATGTGTGTCATGCCCACGATTTCTCTTCTGTGGCATCTGGTTCTTGCTTTTTGTTTTGTGGTATCCTCTACATGTCTTTGAGGAAATTTAATATGCCAATTTTAAGTTGTTTTATTTGCCCATTGGTTTTATTTCACCTGGTAGAGATTGTTCAGTCTGCCTTTCCCTTATAGTGGTCACATTCCTAAGGTTCTTTTGTATTTGTTCTTGTCATTTCTGGGGGTATTAGTTGCCTATTCTGGTGATGTGGGGAAATAGTAACTGAGGAGGGAGGCTTCTGTTCCTCCTCCTCAAGTGTTTGCATAAGGCGGAAATGTGGTGGATGTATCTCAGAGTGAGAGAAGTCTGGATTTACCCTGGCACTGCTGATTTGCTGAGACCTGACCTCCTCAACCACAGCTGGCTGGCCACTGGGCTGTCAAGGGTGGTGATTCTTCAGTGTATACTTTTTAAAATTTAAATTCAATTAGTGTATATATAGGACATCATTAGTTTCTGTTGCAGTGTTCAATGATTAATCAGTTGTGTATAACACCCAGTGCTCATCACATCACGTGCCCTCCTTAATGTCCATCACCTGGTTACCCCATCCCCCTACCCACCTCCCCTTCCACAACCCTGAGTTTGTTTCCCAGACTCAAGAGTCTCTCATGGTTTGTCTTGGTGTATACTTTTCGTTTGTTTTTGAGATTCTGTATCTACTGATAGATGCTGTTCATACTTACCATATGCTTCTAGAAGCCTCCTTCTAGTAATTTCTTTTTTGGGGGAGGGGTAAGAGTGGGTATGGGAGAGAGGGGTGTGTAAAAACAGTATGCACTTCATACAGGAATCAAACAGGAAAATGGACTCATCTTATGTTGTCTAAGCTCCTGGATTCAGTTGGAGGCTGATGCCCGGCTCAAGGGCCAAGGAAGGGATCCTCTCACCTGGCTTCTCCAAATGCTATGCCCTAAACATGCTCTGATTGTCACTTCCTTCCACCACTTGTCCTAGATATCTTTGAGCTTGGGAGTTGCACCATATTTCCCAATGGTCCCCATTTAAGGTCTTTGATTGGTGTTACTTCCACTGGTCCAATCCCATCTATGTTTTGCCTTTCAATAATTCTTATTTTCCAGTCATAACTGGAGCCATTTTATGTTCTTCATTGCTCTGGTATGTGTGTGTGTGTGTGTGTGTGATTTTTTAAATTAGTTTCATAAGTAGAGTTTAGTGATTCATCAGTTGCATATAACACCCAGTGCTCATTACATCAAGTGCCCTCCTTAATGCCTATCACCTAGTTACCCCATCTTCCCTCCAGCAACCTTCAGTTTGTTTCCTAGAGATCAGCATCTCTTACGGTTTCCCTCCCTCTCAATTTTCATCTTGTTTTATTTTACCTTTCCTTCCCTTATGTTTATCTGTTTTATTAAAATCCATGTATGAGTGAATCATACGGTATTTGTCTTTCTCTGATTCACTTCACTCAGCATAATACCCTCTAGTTCCATCCATGTCATTACAAATGGCAAGATTTCATTCTTTTTGATGGCTGAGTAATATTCTATTGTATATGTGTCTCATATATATGTATATAATATATGTATTATATATTATAAATATAAATATAATATAAATAATATATTTAATATTTAATAATATGTAATATAAATATATAATATATTATATATTATATATATTATATGGATAAAGAAGATATTTATATACATAAATATAAAATATCTTCTTTATCCATTCATCTGTTGATAGACATCTGGTTTTTTTCCATAGTTTGGCAATTGTGGACATTGCTGCTAAAAACATAGGGGTGCATGTTCTCCTTCAAATTACTATGTATGCTTTGAGCAAATACCTAGTAGTGCAATTATTGTGTTGTGGGGTAGTTCTATTTTTAACTTTTTGAGGAACCTCCATACTATTTTCCAGAGTGGCTGCACCAGCTTGCATTCCCACCAACAGTGTAAGAGAGTTCCCCTTTTTCCACACCCTTGCCAACATCTGTTGTTTCCTGAGTTGTTAATTTTAGCCATTCTGACTGGTGTGAGGTGGTATCTCACTGTTGTTTTGATTTGTATTTCTCTGATGCTGGGTGATGTTGAGCATTTTTTCATGTGTCTGTTCACCATTTATATGTCTTCTTTACAGAAATGTCTGTTCATTTGTTCTGCCCATTTTTTTACTAGATTACTTGTTTTTTGGGTGTTGAGTTTGATAAATTCTTCATAGACTTTGGATACTAGCCCTTGATCTGAAAAGACATTTGCAAATATCTTTTTGCATTCTATAGGTTACCTTTTAGTTTTGTTGACTGTTTTCTTTGTTGTGCAAAAGCTTTTTTTAAAAATATTTTTATTTTTCAGCATAACAGTATTCATTATTTTTGCACCACACCCAGTGCTCCATGCAATCTGTGCCCTCTCCAATACCCGCCATCTGGATCCCCCAACCTCCCACCCCCGCCCCTTCAAAACCCTCAGATTGTTTTTCAGAGTCCATGGTCTCTCATGGTTCACCTCCCCTTCCAATTTCCCTCAACTCCCTTCTCCTCTCCATCTCCCCTTGTCCTCCATGCTATTTGTTATGCTCCACAAATAAGTGAAACCATATGATAATTGACTCTCTCTGCTTGACTTATTTCACTCAGCATAATCTCTTCCAGTCCTGTCCATGTTGCTACAGAAGTTGGGTGTTCATCCTTTCTGATGGAGGCATAATACTCCATAGTGTATATGGACCACATCTTCCTTATCCATTCATCCGTTGAAGGGCATCTTGGTTCTTTCCACAGTTTGGCGACCGTGGCCATTGCTGCTATAAACATTGGGGTACAGATGGCCCTTCTTTTCACTACATCTGTATCTTTGGGGTAAATACCCAGTAGTGCAATTGCAGGGTCATAGGGAAGTTCTATTTTTAATTTCTTGAGGAATCTCCACACTGTTCTCCAAAGTGGCTGCACCAACTTGCATTCCCACCAACAGTGTAAGAGGCTTCCCCTTTCTCCACATCCCCTCCAACACATGTTGTTTCCTGTCTTGCTAATTTTGGCCATTCTAACTGGTGTAAGGTGGTATCTCAATGTGGTTTTAATTTGAATCTCCCTGATGGCTAGTGATGATGAACATTTTTTCATGTGTCTGATAGCCATTTGTATGTCTTCATTGGAGAAGTGTCTGTTCATATCTTCTGCCCATTTTTTGATATGATTGTCTGTTTTGTGTGTGTTGAGTTTCAGGAGTTCTTTATAGATCCTGGATATCAACCTTTTGTCTGTACTGTCATTTGCAAATATCTTCTCCCATTCCATGGGTTGCCTCTTTGTTTTCTTGACTGTTTCCTTTGCTGTGCAGAAGATTTTGATTTTGATGAAGTTCCAATTGTTTCCTTTGCCTTTGGAGACATATCTTGAAAGAAGTTTCTGTGGCTGATATCAAAGAGATTACTGCCTATTTTTAATTTCTTGAGGAATCTCCACACTGTTCTCCAAAGTGGCTGCACCAACTTGCATTCCCACCAACAGTGTAAGAGGGTTCCCCTTTCTCCACATCCTCTCCAACACATGTTGTTTTCTGTCTTGCTAATTTTGGCCATTCTAAGTGGTGTAAGGTGGTATCTCAATGTGGTTTTAATTTGAATCTCCCTGATGGCTAGTGATGATGAACATTTTTTCATGTGTCTGATAGCCATTTGTATGTCTTCATTGGAGAAGTGTCTGTTCATATCCAAATTGGCAATGAAGAAGTCAAACTCTCTCTTTGCAGATGACATGATTCTTTATATGGACAACCCAAAAGACTCCACCCCCAAACTACTAGAACTCATACAGCAATTCAGTAACGTGGCAGGATACAAAGTCAACGTACAGAAATCAGTGGCTTTCTTATACACTAACAATGAAAATACAGAAAGGGAAATTAGAGAATCGATTCCATTTACTATAGCACCAAGAACCATAAGATATCTGGGAATAAACCTAACCAAAGAGGTAAAGGAACTGTACTTGAGGAACTACAGAACACTCATGAAAGAAATTGAAGAAGACACAAAAAGATGTAAGACCATTCCATGCTCTTGGATCGGGAGAATAAACATTGTTAAAATGTCTATACTGCCTAGAGCAATCTATACTTTTAATGCCATTCTGATCAAAATTCCACCAGTATTTTTCAAAGAGCTGGAGCAAATAATCCTAAAATTTATATGGAATCAGAAGAGACCCCGAATCGCTAAGGAAATGTTGAAAAACAAAAATAAAACTGGAGGCATCACGTTACCTGATTTCAAGCTTTACTACAAAACTGTGATCACCAAGACAGCGTGGTACTGGCATAAAAACAGACACATAGACCAGTGGAACAGAGTAGAGAGCCCAGATATGGACCCTCAACTCTATGGTCAAATAATCTTCGACAAAACAGGAAAAAATATACAGTGGAAAAAAGACAGTCTCTTCAATAAATGGTGCTGGGAAAACTGGACAGCTATATGCAGAAGAATAATACTCGACCATTTTCTTACACTGTACACAAAGATAAACTCAAAATGGATAAAAGATCTCAACGTGAGACAGGAATCCATCAGAATCCTAGAGGAGAACATAGGCAGTAACCTCTTCGATATCAGCCACAGCAACTTCTTTCAAGATATGTCTCCAAAGGTAAAGGAAACAAAAGCAAAGATGAACTTTTGGGACTTCATCAAGATCAAAAGCTTCTGCACAGCAAAGGAAACAGTCAAGAAAACAAAGAGGCAACCCACGGAATGGGAGAAGATATTTGCAAATGACAGTACATACAAAAGGTTGATATCCAGTATCTATAAAGAACTCCTCAAACTCAACACAGACAAAACAGAAAATCATATCAAAAAATGGGCAGAAGATATGTGCAAAAGCTTTTTATCTTGATGTGTGTATCATTTTTAAGGATTTGTGGAGGGATAAGCAGACACATGTGCTCAATGTGCCATCTTCATATAGTCTCTATAGACTATGTTATTATTTTTAAAATTAATTTATTGTTATATATTATATTTAGTGTTTTTTATCATTGTACTTATTGTTATATATTGTATTAAATATCAAGTAGATTGAAATTGCACAGAACAGCAACCCAGTAACCATTAAGTATTACACAGCTGTGAATTGATCTATAAAACTTGAGGCCCAAGAAAGGTCACCTTTTGTGGGTTGAGGCTCTTTCTTCCTCCTCTGAGAGGAGCAGGATCCCAGGACTCTGACAGCTCCAGAAGCTCATGGTGGCAAGGCCTCTTGTTGGCAGTCCCCATGGCATCTTCTCAGAACACCTCTGGGATGACCTGCTAGGTCTGTTCAAAGGCAGCAGCTCTTCTGACTCTATCAATTGCCTCCCATCCCTCCACAGCAAGCCTGGCCACAGGGACCTTCTCTGCAGTTGGCAAGGAGAGAGGACTTAGCACTTGAAGTCTGGACCACCCTATGACCACCATGGCTTGTCACTTTCCAATCTTTGTGCACCAGTGGATGTGAGTCCTCCTGCCCATAGAACACTGACCTCTCAGCCTTAGGATCTCTCTTCCCTTCCCCCTTCCTCTTCCTTCTCCCTCTTCCCTTCCTCTCCTCATCTCCCTTCCCCTTTCCTCTTGCTAGTCTTCCCCTCCTCCCCCATGTACCTTGACTGTCTCCATAAATATAGACCTTTAGAAACAAAGCTCATTGAATGCTGACTTCAGACACCTTCTCTACCTAAATTTTCCTACCACACAACTCTAAAATCCCTGTAGGAGAGGAAGTCCAGTACTCAAAAGCCTAAGACCCAGCTACCTGCCCACAAAAGGCAAAGGTAAATGTCCCTTAGTTCATTTGCTGGTGGCTTCACCATAGCCAATGTGGAGACTCATGCCCTTGGTTTCTCTGGTACTTCCTTGCTACACTACAAATGACCTAGCCTGCCCCTTCGTCTATTGTTGTCTGTCCCCTGTCCAGGCTTTCAAGGACAGGACTCCTCCATATCTCTCCTGGGATTCTGAGCAGTTCATCCCGGCTCACGAGAATAAGTAAGTAGTGGCCTGGTGTGCAGGAAAGGGAAGAGAGGAAGAGTTAAGAGGTACCAGCCTGAGATTATAGGCAAAACTTGGGAACACCCCTGGGCCTTGGGACCTTCTGGATTTTCATTCCAAGACAACCCTGGGGAAGGGTCTGTCCACTTCTCAGACATAGCCTCTTGAGAGGGAAGCTGAAGAAGTCTTTAATCCTTTTTATGGGAGAAGAAATATGACAGTTCTGACACTTTCACTGAGTTGGGGGATTGATGGAGTTAGTGGACAGATGAGAGAGGTCTGGGTCAAAACCCTCTATTTCAGGCCTCTTCTCACCACCCAGGCAGGTGGGAAGAAATGGCCAGAGATGACAATTGCCGGGACTGCCCTAGCTGAGTCTTGACTATCCATCTCCACAAACAACAATCTGAGTATCCAGGCTCCAGGGGTTTGCTCCGTGGCACCACCCTGCTGGGACTCAAGCCTCAGGGATCATTCTGACCCTGGGTCCTTGAGCTTTTGTCAGCACAGGCTGCACTGTTGGTCCTTCCACCCCACTTCACAGGCACACAGGGGCTCCTCAGGGAACTCAAAGTCTGTGGCTTCTGGTCCCTAATTTTGTGTTTCACCCCCACCCTACCCTGCCAAGCCTGATGCATGCTGTGGTTCCAGGTAGGCCTTGACAGGTGTTTGGTGGCTGAGAGAATCTGCTATCATATCAGTAAGTGTTTGCAGAGCCCAGTGGAGCATGGAGCCCTGGGTCGTGGGAACAGAGCAGAAGCCGAGTGGCCCCTGGGGCCAGAATGGGTGCCAGAGGGTACCCTTTCACAGGTGCGGCCTCTGCAGTACCCCCTGACCTCCTTCCTCCTGCTGCTGACCCAAGCCCTTCTCCTGTGGATAGCCCAGGCGGGGTCCATGGGAACATGCTACTCTCCTGGCTCTTGTTTGCCTCAGCTAATCTCAAGAATGCTCTTGTTTTCTCTTTTGGTTTGGGAAGTCCTCAACAGCTCCCCTTCATGTCGATAGAGCTGGGGACAGAGGCCGTGGGAGCCAGAGGGCAGTGATCCCTGGCTTGTTCTCTTGCTGGCTTCATTTCTGTCTTTGCAATTGTTTCGGTTACCTCCCACCTCCATTTCAGCTTCTCTTAAAAGTTCCCAGAAACTGTGCAAAAAATATTCTGAATTTTGGACTCTTTAACCATCTCTCCTTCCTGTGAATCTCCTCACAGGGGACAGCACCTGGGGGATACAGATGAATACATAGCTCAGAAAGGCTGTTATTGCTCATCATCCTACAGCAAGCAAGAGCAGAGCTGGAGTGAGCCCAGGGCCCCTTTACCTCTGTTCCACACTTCACTCTGGAGTGCTAACCTCATGGCAGCCATGTTTGTTATTTGCTATTTCCTTCACCGGATTGTGAGTTTCTTGAGACAAGGAATTCTGTGGTATTCATCTCTGTATTCCCAGGCTTGGCCCAGTGTCTGGAAACATAGAAGATACTTAGTGGATGCTTATTTAAAAAATGAACAATGCATGTGAAACCAGGTGCTTCCCCAGATGCATTTTACACATAATCCTTGATTTTCTAAACAACCCTGAGAGGTAGTTGCTGTTCCCACTTCATAGGTGGAATTATGAGGACTCAGAGAAGTCAAGTAAATTGCCTAAGGTCACAGAGCTTGTAAGGGGCTGAGAGGAAATTGACGCGCATGTAGTCTAACTCCAGAACACATGCTGCCTCCCCCACACAAATGGGATAAATGGTCTGGAGAGCAAGGACACAAGGACTATGAGGGCTCCATTCCTGCTGGGTTTGGAGTGAGCTCTGACCAATGGAGGATTCCTGGCTGACCAAGGTCCCTAAGTGGGGAAGCAATTCTCAGCCCCTCTCTTTAGTATCACCCCTTCCAATCACAAGACACACGTTTTTGTTCAATGACTGAGTGACCAACCCTGCAGATAGCTGCAGAGACTCTCACTCCCAGAACTGGTCTTTCTGGCTGCTCTTTCTTCATCAACATTGGGGCATGTCTCTCTCTGCCCAACCTTGAGTGCTGGGGTTCCTTGGGTGTGCTCCGTGAGCTCTCTTCTCATTGCTCCACCTTCTCTGGGTGATCACATCTCTGGTCCTATTATTCTGTATGTGTGGGTGGCTGTATTTATTGTTCAGACCTCCAGAACTTCCTAGGTCACCACTGGAATATCTAATAGGCATCTCTTCTCAAACCTTCACAAGTGTTGGCATCATTTCTTCCCCATGTCAGACACAGAGACTGGGGCACTGCTCACCCAGCTACCCAAGCCTCAACCTCAGGCTTGTCCTTGACAGTCCTTCACCCTCACTTCCCCACAGCTAAGTTCTCCTTTGCTAACCTCCAAGTTCTGGTGCCACCCTCTTTCATCCTTTGGATTAGTCAGTGACTCCCAACTGATTCCATAAGCTCCAGCCTTGCCCTCCCCTCCACCCAGTCTCCACAGGGCAGTAGGAAAAATCTTTTAAGTCACAGATCTGACCTTAGTACACCCCAGCTTAAAACTCTGGACTCAAGAAGAAAACCCAGATCCTCAACATGACACCCAGTGTCCCCCAAGATGTAGTCCCTACTGACCTCTTTGATTTCAACATTCTCCCTGCTCCCAGGTGCTGGACAACCAGCCACCAAGCAGTCACTGCTCTTGAAGAACTCATGAAGCCCCTGGATGCACCATGCCCTGGGCTGGGATTCTCTTCCTTTTCCTCTATACCTGCTAAATTGTCATTAAACTTTCAGGACCCAGCCTGGATGGTGTCCCCTCCCAAAAGTCATTCCTGAGCCTGGAAGCTGAGCAAGGAGCCCCTTCTCTTTTATGTAATGGCCTCCAGGCCTGGAAAGTGGATTCTGCCAGGATGGGGACCATGCTTGATGCATTGGTGGTAACCTTAGCACTTGGACCAGGGCTTGGCATAAGGAGGCTCCGTGAATGTCTATCCATCAGGCATGAATCCTGGGTCATCAGAAGGAAAAAAATGTCCTCTTCCCGTGTGTCTTGGCCTTAGCCAGATGAGTTCATGATCTCTTCCCCACTGCCCTATACCTTGTTGTCTCATCCAGCTTGTTCTAGGATGGGAACCCTCTCCTTGGGCACACCCCCTCCAGTTCATGGTGATCACCTCTTTCCTGAAGGCCCTCAGGATTACACCAGACACAGTCTGGTCCCATTTTAAGGTCCTGGGAGAGCTCTCCACATACAGTTCCCCAGACCACACCACATTTGAAGCCTCACATTCACTTCTCAGGACATAAGAAATTCACTGGAATGTTAAAGATAATATTAGATGTGAAATCCTATGGGGAGAAAGAACATTTAGGTTAACTTCACACTAAGATATAAGTGGTCAGCATAATATATGTACCTGAGATCAGGTGTGGGTAGGTGGGGCAGGGACAGGAGCAGGAAATCTCTGGCTGTGTAAAAGGGAAGGGAACCCTTGAGAAAGGGAAGAGACACTGTCAGGCTGCATGACCTGTATCATAGAGCATTACTTGCATTACCTACTGGGGTGTGTGCATGCATGTGTGTGTACATGAGTGTGTGCACGTGTGTGTGTGTCCATCCTCGGGTACAACTCTCAGAAGCTGAACAATTCTCTTGCTGGTTGCATAACCTCAGCAAGGAGCTGGACACACAGTGGGTGCCTAATAAGTGCTTGTAGCTATTCTCTTGGCCCCGAGCTTGGCCTGTCAGTTGCCGCTGCTGGGGGCACGCCTATCAGTAACTTCTCCCCAGGAGACTGGGCAGTGTTTGCAGCAGGAGGGGGATCCTTCCTGGTTTCTTTTATGGTCCTAATGAAGTCCTTTCCCATGAACTCTTTGCCCTTCCGGCAGCCACACTAATAACCTACTAGAGCAGCTCCCTGGGCACTGAGGGAAGTGGAAGCCTGGAAGGGCCTCCAGAGTCCTGGCCCCTTTCTAGGGTCATGATAAGCCCCCACCAGGGAACTGTGAATTTGCTTGAGATGGCCTGAAGCATCTTCATCTTGGCCCCCAACACCCCTTGGTGCCTTACTTTCATTCAACAAATGTTTATGTAGGTGCCAAAACCAGTCTTGGTGCTGGAGATGCATTGGGAAGCAGATAAAGATCTCTACCCATATGGAGCTTATATTCTAGTGTTATTTTTCATGGGAGGGAGGTAGCAATAAACAACAAAAAAAGTAAAATAGTAATGTATTGGAAGTCATAAGCACTAAGAAAAAAATAAAGCAAGGAAAGGAATATGAACCATCTTGTGAGAAGAGAGTAGGAATTTTAGAGAGAATGACATAAATTTTTAAAATTTGTTTTTATTGGGGTAAAATATACCTAGTATAAAATTTATCATTTTAGCCAATTTTCAGTGTACAGTTCAGTGGCATTCAGTACCTTCACGTTGTTATACAGCTATTACCACCATCTGTCTCCAGAAACTTCAGGTCATACTAAAATTCTCTACCCATTAAACAGTAACTCTTCATATTTCATTGTATGCATATACCACCTTTTCTTCCTTCCTTCCTTCCTTCCTTCCTTCCTTCCTTCCACCCTCCCTCCCTCCCTTTCTTTCTTTCCTTCTTTCTCTCTCTCTTTTTCTTTCTTTTTTCTTTTGGTACCGTATTTTCTTTGTCTATTTATCTGACAATTGTTTCCATCTTTGGCTATTGAGAATAATGCTGCTATGAACATGGGTGTATGAGTATCTTTTTGAGTCCCTGCTTTTAATTCTTTTATGTATATGCCCAGAGGTGGAATTGCCAGATCATATGGTGATTCTATGTTTAATTTTTTGAGAAACTGCCGTACTGTTTTCCACAGCAACTGCACTATTTTGTATTCCCACCAGCAAATGTACAAAGGTTTCAATTTCTCCAATCCTTGTCAACACTTCTTTTCCATTATATATAATACATATACATACATGCCATCCTAATGAGTGAGGAGTAGGTTTTGTAGTGAAGAGTAGTTTTGATTCATGTTTCTCTGATATTTAGTGATATTGAGCATTTTTTCATGTGTTAATTGGCCATTGATATATTTAGAGAAATAGTATTCAAGTCTTTTACCCACTTTTTGGTTGAGTTGTTTGCTTTTTTGTTGCTGAGTTTTAGGAGCTTTTTATATATGCTGGATAGTAATCCCTTATCAGATATATGAATTGCAAATATTTTTCTCCCTTTCTGTGGGCTTCTTTTCATTCTGCTGATAGTGTCCTTTGATGTACAGAAGTTTTCATTTTGATGAAGTCCAGTGTCCAGTTTACCTATTTTTCCTTTTGTTACTTGTGACTTTGTCATCATATCCAAGAGATCATCACCACACCTAATATCATGAAGCTTTTCTCCTATGTTTTATGTTAAGAGTTTTATGGTTTTAGCTATTATACTTAGGTCTTTGATCAATTTTGTGTTAATTTTAATAAATGGTGTTATGTAAGGGTCCAATTTCATTCTTTTTTGGATATGGATGTCTGACCTTCACAGTATCATTTGTTGAAAAGACTGTTCTTTTCCTATTGAGTAGCCTTGAGAGCTTTATTGAAAATCATGTAACCATATATATGAGGGAGAAGATGAATTTTGAGTAAAGACCAAGAGGAAGTGAGGAAATTAGCTATGTAGATGTTGGGGGAAGAACATTCTGTGCAAAGGCCCTGGAGGTGAGGGACATAAGAATGGCCGGTTTATGGAACACCTGGGTAGCTCAGTGGGTTGAGCCTCTGCCTTTGGCTCAGGTCATGATCTCAGGGTCCTGGGATCAAGCCCTGCATTGGGCTCTCTGCTCAGCAGGGAGCCTACTCCCCTCCCCCATCCCCGCCTGCCTCTCTGCCTTCTTGTAATCTCTCTGTCAAGTAAATAAGCAAAATCTTTAGGAAAAGAAAAAAGAATAGCTAATTTGGCTAGAGTGAAATAGATAAAGGGGAGAAGGGTAAGAGATGAGGTCAGAGAGGTGAGGGATGGAGGAAAAATCATGGAAGGCTTGTAGGTCATGGAGAGGACTTTGCTGTTACCCTGACCAAAATGGAAGTTACTGGAAGGCTACTTTATGTTTCCATTCTGACTCCCATGATGAGAATAGACTTAGTGTGGGGCAAAAGCAGGAGGACCAGAAGAGAGACACCCAGTCAAGCAAAGATCGTGGTCTGAACCAGGGGGTGACAAATAGTGAAAATATGGATGATAGCATTTGGTGACAGACCAAATGTGGTGGTGGGGGGTAGCAGGGTTAGGGAGAGGGAGAGAGTAAGAGAGACAGAGGGACAAAGAAAGAGAGACAGAGAGACAGACTGAGATAGAGACTGAGAAGTAGAGGGAGAGAGATAGATAGTTAAGGATGACTAACAAATTTTCGATTTTAGTAATTGGCAAAGTGGAGTACACATTAAACCAGAGGGCAGGAGAAGGACTGTGGTAGGCATAGATTTGGGGACAAATCAAGATTTCTGTTTTGGATGTGCTAAATTTGAGGCACCCATTAGATCTCCAATGGGAGGTGTTAGGTGGGCAGTTGATAATGGGTCTGGACTTCAAGAGAGTGGTCTTGGCTGGGGTCATAAAGCAGGCAAGGAAGCCCCATATATTGTTATGTGACCATAGTGCAGTCCCTTTCCCTCTATGGGCCTCAATTTCCCCATGGGCAAATTAAGGTAGGATGGAGCAGATGTGTTTTAAGCAACACATTCCAGCTCTGGTATTTTCTGATTCTAATAGGAGAGTAATGGAGCCAGGAGCTGTAGGATGCCCACATCTCTTTTATAGACCTATCTCCCTCCCTAGATGATTTTCTCTTAACGATCATCTTCCCCAACAGATTGCCTGGCCACTAACACCAAGGGTTCAAATCTTGGAGAACATTGTAGGGAAGGAACAGAGCCAGCCCGAACTCTGTCCGTTCTAGGGCTCCTTCAGGAAGATGATAGATGAGACACACAGTCACACAGTGGAGGCATGTAGGTGAGCAAAGGCAGGAGTCAAGTGATTGGAGTATGGGCTAAATTCTAACCACTCTCAGCTCCTGATCTTTGCCTGTGACCAAGGACAAAATAGAAGAATTCTTCCCAAATCAGTGACTGTAACTTTATTTAATTTTGTTTAATTGTCTCCATAATAAACATAATAACTACTAATAATTATGAGTGGTAACTGTGCTCTAAGCATCCTACCAAGTCATAAGCCCACATTTTCTAATTTAATCCTAACACCAAGCACTATGGAAGTATGTGTATCCCTCTCCTCACTTTAGCATTCATGAAGTAGAGACTCAGAGAGGTTACTTAACTTTCTGCAGGTCACACAGCAGGAAAGTGTGAGATTTGAGATTTGTATTGCAATGTACTTAATCCAAAAGAATTTAATAAAAATAAATGAGAAAATTTGGGTTAAGGAAAAATTTGACAGGGTACAAAATATCAAGCCCTGTAACATAAGGTCCTATACAGTTGCTGAGAGAAATGAATATTGATTGAGTTTCTTAGAAACCAAGGCAAAAAGGGAAATATGATCAGATATAGGATTCATAATATCCACAATATTAAAAACTCGAGTATTCCTGGTGTTGGGACTGAAAGGACTTTTGGAAGTCAGTGTTGTGGGGATGCACTGTGGTATGAGAGATGATGTATCAGCAAAAGGGATAAAGTGGATCTAGAGCTTAGAAAAAACCTAAGTAATAAATAAGTAGAATAAGAAGTATTTATATGAAAAAAAAAGTGACAAAAGGGAGTTCCATGAGGAGGCCTGGCACAGTGCCCTTTGATGGGGGTCAATCAGTTAAAGCAACTGCAGGCAGGAATACAGATGGTGGTCAGAATCAGACCCTTGGGAAGAGGCTGCCTCTGTCCCAAGGAGGCCATCTTAGCACCTTGGGCACTCAGAGCCCCACCAGGCCTGGAATAGTGGATGGGGCCCTTTATTGTCTTCACAATTCCCTGAAGCCCCCAAAAGACCAGTCCACCCTCCCTTTAAGTGCAGGGCTGGCATTGTTTTCTGGGGACAGATATTACTGTGAGAATCAGGTCTAATTCCCTCCATTCAGCTCAGGGGGTGGGGAGCCCCAGGTCAGGACTCTGTCCCCAGCCCTGCCCATGGGTGTGCAACCTCCAGGATGTCAGTACCCACTGTTGCCTCTCAGGCACACCTTCCCCGGAAGAGCCAGTAAGCAGCCCTGGGAGCCCTCCTCCAGAAAGCTCTTGGCTGGGAGACAAGCAGTGACTTTGTCCTTCTAAAACAAGGAGGGATATGGAGCCCGCTACCTTCTTGTGCAGAGTGCTGTTCCATAAATATCTGTGGAAGAAAGGAAGGAATGAAAAACCCATTGGAAGAGATTTTACATTTTGTCATGCTCTCTGGACCCTTCTCTGTGAATATAGGCTTCTAACCTTCCTCCTCATGCTCATGGTTTCCAGCAGGTGCATTGTCTCTAGGAAGGTGGGCCAGTAGCTTGGAAAGTAGAGCTGTCCCCTAGTCTGGGAACAAGGCAACTGCCCTTCTGGTTGGGGCAAATTGTAGCAGGAGGAGGTCTGTGAAGTCAGCAGCTCTGACTTAGAATCTTACTCCAAGTGTTGGCTGAGAAGTGGATGGAGATGCCACTTCTCTGGCCCTTGCTTTCTCTTCTATAAAATGGGGATAGCACTACCTGCTTCATGGGTTGTTGTGGGGATTCATAGAGTTCCAGCCCCTGCCTGACACAGCAAAGGGTCAATACAAGATCCTCCTTCTTTAAATTCTGGCTCAGCCATTACAAGTTGTGTGAGCTTGAGATGCCACTTTACTTCTCTGGGGCTCAGTTTCCTTGACTTCAAGATAGAAATAATAACACAGGATAAGACTATTGGGAGGACCGAAAGAAATAGCACTTACAGCCTTTACTATAGAGCCTGGCATATAGTAGGTGCTCAGTCAAAGATGGTTCTAGCTATTGTTATGATTATCAGAGACTAAACTGTGTCTTATAGGGTGGATGTCCACCGAAGAGATATAACTAGGGCCAAGGCAGTCATGACACATGTCCTGGAGGAGGTGGCCCTGGTGCCCAGCCAGATCAGGTTGGGGTTATGTGGGTCTCAAGGAGAGGGCTGTCGCCCCAGGGCAGGGCCTAATGTGAGCCAGGGCAGAGGGCACGTGAAGGGGCTAGGGTCTGATCTGAAAGGAAAGGAAGCATTTTGGGACAGAAGTAAGAACACAAATCTTTTAGTCAGCTGTGGGAGCTCAGGAGGGCCCAGAAAGGCCAGCAGAGGAAAATAGGGGCCAATCTGGTGAGGCAAGAATCAGCCCCATTCTATAGATGTCAAAACTGAGGCCCACGGAGGACAGATGGAATAACTTGCTCAAAACAAGTGACAACTTAGCACTGGAATGTAAATCCCATGAAGCCTGGTGCTCAGACTGTGTGCTTTCCTGGGTTTTTAATTACCACAAAGACCTCCCCACACCAGGGTGGCGAGGGGGGCATAGCTGACTGGTGAAGAGCAGCGCGGAGAAATATGGAGGGATGTGGAGCTCAGCTAGGCTGTTTGGAAATGAACACAGATGAGACTGAGTCTCTCTTGGGCTGTTATGGAGATTAATGGCCACAGACAAGGGCCCTCACGCATCACTAGGGAGAAGATTTCAAAGACCCTTAAAAATCATTGGGAAACATTTCAGAAGGAAACTGCTCGCAAAGCAGCTAGAGGCCCGCCAAATGCGCTGGCGTATAGCTCACCAGGCGATGCTTGTAATCTAATTGCCTATGAGCAAGAGTTTAAAACAATATTTACGATGTGGAAAAATAGCCCATGATTTGATTTGTACAGAAGAAACACGCCTAATGAGTAAATTAGATTTTGATCTTGCTGGCTCTGGTCCTGTGGGTGGAGCCTAGCCCTTTGGAAGGGCGAGGCTCTAATACCCTCCACCTCCCTCCCCACCCCTCACACCCCTAGCACGGTCCTGTGACAGCTCTGTGCCCTGGTATGACACGCGAGACCATCCTCCTTTCCCTGATGCCTGAACATAGCAGCCCGGAAACACATCTTCCCTTTTTCTTCGGCCTGCCAGTCCTTCAAACTCCGCCTCCGCCTCCAAGAAGCCTTCTAGACTGCTCTAGCTTGCTCTCTTTTCATTTCCAACAGCCCTGAGAATCTGTGACACATAGTTGAGCTTCAGTGAGATAGAGCTGGCTCTTGTTTAGACATTCACTAGCTTGGATTGTTTTTGCTTAGTGTGAGGTCTCATGAAGGCTGCTAGATGTTCCTTCGCAATCTGGACTTGTTCCGTTTCTCGCCTTATTTAATGAAGGCACTCAGGTAAGTATTAATTGCTTTTGCTGACCAGTGTTGATTCTCCTTCTTCTGGAAAGAGTACGATGATTTCTCTTGGGGAAAGTATCCCCTACCTCCCCTTGCTCTCAGTGTCAGTCCAAGATCCACGTGTTCTGGATCTCCTGGATCCAGAACTCCTCCCAGTTCTAGGCGCCTGTGGTGGGCATGTGACCCAGAGCTGACCAATCAGAGCACCACCCATCTTGGCTGCGGAGATGTGTTTAGAGATGGGCATGTGATGTCAGGCCAATGAGATCTCCTTGGGAAGGCTGTGGGAGCAACTGGAGAGAGGCACGTTTTGTGTTCTGGAATTGTTAAACTAGAAGAATCAAAGGGTGGAGCTCCGGGTGGTCATCTGGTCACTTCATGGGGGAAGTGCCTCTGAAAGCGACGCCAGTACGTGGGAAGTGCAACTGAGGAACATAGAGCAATTCTTAGGTCCATGGTCAAGCACCTGAATCCAGATGTGGGTGATTCACTCGCACTTTGATCTAGTGCTTTACAAGCTCTCGTTTGTTTAATCCAGTTGGAGTTGGGTTTCAGTCTTTCACACAGAGACCAGTAGTTCTGACTTACACAGAAGGCACAAGACTAGTGTCCAAGAGTGATGAGTAGATTCTTCTAGAACTGAGGGAAATGTGGAGACCATCAAAATAAAATATTCATGGACGTAATTCTGTGACTGAAGCCAGTTTGCCAGACTTTTCCTGACTGCCTGCTCTGTGTTGGCTCTTTCTCTAGGTACTGGGGACACAGAGAAGAATTGGAGCAGACCCAGCCTGGAGGAGCCCACAGGCTTGGAGGGGAGGTAAGAATAGCAGCTGCCAACTGCAGCCAGGGGAAGAGAGGAGGAAGTGCCATGTATGCTGTGGAGAATCACTCGAAAGGCTCTGGGAGCACTTTGATGGAAGAGCAGACAAGAGGTTGGGAGGGTGGGGTAGGCTTCATCAGGGAGGGGAGAAAGTCCCCCAGAGCAGGGGAGAAGCTTGGTTGGGAAATTGGTGGGCGTGCCAGGACTGAGGCTCCTTACCCCAGACCTCTGGAAAAGAGGCCTTTACACTGCTGTTTAGCACCTGACAGAGGTCTCCTGGCTGTCTCTCTTCCTGCCCACTCCACAGCAGCCACCTCGTCTGGGAGATGAAGCAGGAGAGTGTGGTGCTTGTTTTGGGTCATGTGTGGGCATTGGGGGCCAGCTGGAGGAGATGGGTGAGGTGGGGATGCAGGTGCCAATACTTGTCTGGGTTATCCAGGGCCGCCCAGAATTCTATGACATTTGCTGGGTATTTCCTTATGGTAGGTAGATACTATGCTGGGGGCTTTACACACGACATTTTTCCTCACTTAACAGTGAATCACCTGCCTTCACTCCCACTTTTCTGAATGGTGCTTAGAAAGGCTTAAAGAACCAAGTACAGGCCAGTCTCGCCTGGGTCTGCTTGGCAGCTATGGTGTTACTATTACTGTGAAGTAAATTGAGCTGAATTCAACCATTTCAGTCACTAAGTGCCTACTATTTACTGAGCCTGCCTCCCTGTCTATTCATCTGCCAAAAATAGGATAAGAAGCAGACCATAGCTAGAAAGACATGTCCACAATCCTGACATAGTATGGGATGCGTGCGGTGGTGTGTGTATGCGTTCATCCATGACAATGTACAGAAACGTGCAGAGAAGAGTGGGATTGATTCAGTGTTGGCGATCAGGAAAGCATACTATGGTGCCAGCGGCCAAGTAGGACTTGGAGGCTGGAGAGAACTATCCTTCCAACAGCAAGTGTTTTGTGTGGTGAGATCTTAGTAACAGGGTTGGCATTAAAGATAGCTCCCATATGTCATCTCCTGAGAGGTAGATTCCATTGCCCCATTTTACAGAGGAGGCAGTTGAGGCTTAACATGCTTGAGTAACTTGCCAAGGCAGAGCAGGGTCAGGATTCAAACCTGTGTTCTGGAATGCAAAGTTTGGGCTGCTTTCTCTCTGCTTTGCTTCGTTTGGGGTGCCTGTGGCTTTTGTTTCCCCAACACCGAGTCTGCAGAATGGAACCTCCCATCTGTTGGGCGGACACCATCTGGTCCTCAGTAGATGCTGACGTCATAGTGCTGGGAGTGGTGGTGGAGATACTCTCGTGCGCCCCACCCCCACTTCACAGGTATAGGGGAGGCAGCCTGGGGCGAGAGCTGCGTCCCTGCCTGGCGGGCCTGGCTCCCTACACTGTCCCATTTCTCTGGTTGTGGGGATGGATGTCACACTTCAAAGGCAGCAGTGCACTGTCTCTCCAACCTCCAGTCCATGAGAAAGCGCCTAAGTCCCAGAACAAAGGCCTTTCCAGACTCACGTCACCTGCTTGGCACTTAGCACAGGGCTTAATTAAAGGAAACAGAGCTTCTTGGAGTGAGAGTGAGGAGTGAGTGAGAAAGTCGATAACACTAAAGACACCGCCATTAATAAAGCCAGACTCACTGCTAATATCCCACTTGAATTCAAAACAGGACAAATAATTGGAAACCTGAGCAGGGTGAGTGGTGGGCCTAGTGGTACAGATGACAGAGGTCTGGCAGCTGTGAGAGACCTTCTGTGTGGGGCGATGTGGCTGGGCAAAAGCTCCTGGAGGGGGTAATTTCGTCCCGGGGCCCAGGGCCCTTTTCTTGGCCGACAGCTATGGGCTGACACCTGGATATGGCAGAAGCTCACACTGAATAGCACTTGGAATGTGCCAGGTGCTGTTTTCAGTTTTTTACAAATATTAATCCTTTAAAAAATATATATTCTTTCTACCTATCTACACCAATTTATCTTATTAATTAGGTGCTATTTTTGTTCCCATTTTACAGATGAGGAAACTGGTGCACAGAGGGGCTAGGGATATTGTCTAGGCTGAGCTGGAATTTTGAATTTTGCTATGACCTCAAAGAATATGTGCCTAACCACTAGCCTACACTACCTCCCTTGAGTGAACTGGCCTCTCAGCCCTGGTTTGCTGGATAACTGGCAAGGACTGCCATCCATTCGGTCAGCAAACATTTATCAGGTATAGTGCAATCTTAGAAATAACGGTAATGACCACTGTATATGGTTCCTATATGCTTGGCTAAACACTTCACATGCGTTATCTTCCAACCCCCCAATCGCCCATACGGTGGGTGCTTTTACTGCCTCGATTTTACAGGGAGTGAAACTGAGCCCAGAGGGGTTAGGTGACTTCCTGTGGTCCCATATCTAGTTAATACTATAGCCAAAATTCAACCTTACATGTTTTGGCTCAGAGTGAATTCCCTAAACTACTGCTGCTATCAGTCTATTCCCAATGGGTGCTCATGTAGAGCCTGGGCAGGGGTACTCACGGGCAGTCATGATGCTGGCTAATGGATGCTGCACACACCTAGACATCCTCGGCAATGTGAGCATCCTTGGCGATGGTCAGGAACCACATATGGTCCACTGAGTACCATTCACGGAATGTCTGCAGGCCATAACCCCAGGACACTACTCTATCCTCATCTAACCCCTTCTATTCCTTGTCTTTATCCTGCCGGCTCTCCCACATGTTCAATCCACAGCCCTAAACCTGGGAATAGTCACCTGGGAATTCTGTGTATTCTGGACCCTGTGTTGGGGGATTGGAATACATTCTTCCTAGGAACCCTGGCTCCTTTCTTGTGGGTGACATAACCCATACTGATTCAAGAGGCAATGTTAGTGGAATGAAAAGGACATGGACATTGGAGTCAGGCAGGCCTCAGTATGACTCCTGATTTCTGAGGCTTAGTTTCTCTATCTGTGAAATTGGCCAGCAGTTCCAGAGAATGGTTGGAGAAGGCTGGCTTCTCCACTAAAACCTGAGGCAGTCTCATGGTAGAGAGGGAAGGGAGATTAAGAAGAGGGTCAAAACCTGTGAATTCAGGAGAGCACAGGGAGCAGAACATGGACCCCTTCCCTTAACTCATGATATTAGAACAAGGGGCTCCTTAGACCTGAAAGTGAGCATATATAGGGGAAATGAGAGGAGATATGGGCATGGGGGAGGAAATAGGGCCTCACTGCTGTAAGAGTGCTGAAGGCCAGAAATGTCACCTAATCCAGGAGATTCAGGTCGCCTCATGCCTGGAGCCAGTGGGTCATTGAGATGGCTCAGGGCATGGCTTCATCTTTAGGGTTGTTTCCTAGAGGACTTCAAGGCATGTAGCTTAGAGAGTCTCCCTCTCCTGTGAACCTGTCTCCTTGCCCCTACTAGACTAGAGAAAGTCTCAGTCAATCCTGATCTGAAATGTTGCCATCTCACCTGCATGGCAGTGCTGACAGGGCTGCTTTGGGGTTTGGGGGGTTGGTGAAGGACAGAGAAGGGGAGAGTGGTCAGTGCACAGATGGAAGGCTCTGAGACCACTGCCCTTGAGAGACCCCTCCTGATTTGATACTGAGTCTAATGATTTTGTCCTCTGAATAGTCCTGCTATGATAGCCAATGACAGGGACTTCGTACCAAGGACCAGAACTGAATTTTCACTTGAGCCATAAGTAGAAGTGAATTTAGTGTTCTACTGACAAATGGTTAACAACCAGCTTTCTAGGGTTGGAAGAAGTCCTAATCTGTAGCATTTGACAGTTTCTGTGGTGCAGATATTCCCACCATGGCTGATCTTAAGCTACCAGCATGATATCACTGAACATTAAGTTGGGAAGAGGTGCTGATGATTGGTTCCCATGAGCCCATACACACGGGCCCCAGCACACCGTGCACAGATTCACAGTGAGGCAGACGAACCTCCAGCTCAGTTGTAGGGATCCTTCTAAGGCCTGTATAATGTGTTCACATGGGCCTTATGTTTTTGTACAGTGTGGAAAAGTCAGATATAATAACTGCATTGGTTAAGATTCTTGCTTCTTTCCACTTCTTGTATGGAAGGATTTGGAGTAGCTATGGGCACATTGTAATTTGTTGTGATTTCTTTTTTATTCTACATATATATTATTTTTGTACTTAATTTTGATTTGTAATTTTATTTTCTTTTTCTTAAAGAGGGCTTCAAAACCTATATATACTTCCAGCTGTAAAGTGTGGATCTATTCCGGGAGTAAATTAAATTGTGACTCACCCCCCAGAAAATTTTGGTTATTGTTCCTCTGTACCTTATAGACAAATTGGTGTAACTGGTTGTTTTGATCCAGATTAACTTCCTAGAATGTGACTTTCATAATGCCAGAGCTCTGCTCAAAACTCTCATGGCTCCCCCTTGATCCTTTAAACTGGCATTCAAAGATCCCCATAGATTCAGATCTCCTCCTCAAAATATCTTCTTTATTCCCTCTTTATCCCCCAAATAAAATGTTTTCCCTTGTGAATTTAATTAGGTTGCTTTCTCTGCCTGGAGCACCTTCTCTGTCTCCTCTCTTTTGGGTTTGCCAAATGCTTTTTCTGTATCTCTTGACATGATTGTGTGTGTGTGTCCTTTTTTATAATACTATGGTGTATTACGTTAATTTTCATGTATTAAACCAAGCTTACATTCCTGGGATAAATCCCACTGAGTTATAGTGTATAATCCTTTTTATATTTTTCTGAATTCAGTTTGCTAGTATTTTGTTGAGGATTTTTGCATATATGTTCATAAGAATCATTGATCTTTAGCTTTCTTATGATGCCCTTGTCTGGTTTCAGTATCAAGGTAATTCTAGTCTCATATAATGAGTTGAGAAGTTTTCCCTTCTGTTTTTTTGGAAGAGTTTGGGATGGTTTGATATTTTTCTTTAAATGTTTTGGTATAATTCAATGAAATCCTCTGACACTGGGCTTTTATTTGTGGGAAGTTTTTAAATTACTAATTCCCTTTTCTTGTTATAGGTCCATTCAGATTTTCTATTTCTTCTTGAGTCAGTTTGGATAGTTTGCATCTTTCTGGGAATTTGTCCATTTCAATTAAGTTATCTAATTTGTTGGCATATAGTTGTTTGAAGTATTCTCTTGTACAGGCTTACCTGGGAGATGTTGTGAATTTTGTTCCAGACTACTGCAGTAAAGTGAATATCACAATAAGGTGAGTCAAATGACTTTTTTTCCCCAAGGCATATAAAAGTTATGTTCACACTATATATTAAGTCTGCAGTAACATGTCTAAAAAATCAATGCACAGATAATAATAGAAAACAGTTAAAAATGAGTAAATAAATACTTTATTACTAAAAAATGCTAACCATTATGTGAACTTTCAGGCAGTTGTAATCACTGATCACAGGTCATCATAACAAATATAATAATAATGAAAAAGATGGAAATATTACAAGAACTACCAAAATGTGACCAGACACAAAGTGAGCAAATGCTGTTAGAAAAATGGTGTCTATAGATGCTCAATGTAGGCTTGTCAAACATTTAATTTGTTAAAAAATGCAGTATCTATGAAGCTCAAAAAAAATGAAGCCCAGTACAATGAGGATGCCTGTAAGCCTTTTTGTTTCTATAAGATTGGTAGTGATGTCTTCTCTCTCAGTTCTGATTTTAGTTCTTGGAGACTTCTCTCTTTTTGTTTTCACCAGTCTAGCTCAAATTTAGTCAGTTTTGTTGATCTTTTCAAAGAATGACTTTTGGTTTTGTTGATTTCTCTATTATTTTTCTAGTCTTTATTTCATTTTTTAAAAAATAGTCTTTATTGGGGCGCCTGGGTGGCTCAGTGGGTTAAGCCGCTGCCTTTGGCTCAGGTCATGATCTCAGAGTCCTGGGATGGAGGCCCACATCGGGCTCTCTGCTCAGCAGGGAGCCTGCTTCCTCCTCTCTCTGCCTGCTTCTCTGCCTACTTGTGATCTCTCTGTCAAAAAAAAAAAAAAATAGTCTTTATTTTCTTTCTTCTGCTTGTTCTTGGTTTAGTTTGCTCTTCTTTTTCTAGGAGAAAGTACTGGGAAAGACCCTAAAAACTGTGTAACCCAATATTGATGTTTTAGGAGATTGGCCGAAGCCCCAAGATTAAAAAAAAAATACATTATAAAGATGCCAGCCACATCTATGCAGATTTCTAATGGGTAGCAGAAATGGTCCAGTGACTACTCACCCGCCTCACCTATTTCTGGCTTACATAGGAGAAAATAGAGATTTGAGAGGAATTCAGTGGTCTTTGTGTCCCCTACTTCTTGAGTAAGAAAGAGATGCTTCCCCCAAACGGATTAATAGGGCTTCAGGAGTACCTGCAGAGATTGGGAGTGGGCTGTCTGAGGAGGAGTTTGGTACTACCACCTGGCAGGATATTTGCTGAGCTTCAGAAACCCATGGGCTGTCTTGCTACATGAAGAGAGGGAAAGTCAGTGAGAGTGGTTATAGCATACATCACCTGGAGTTTGGAGGTGGTTGTGAACATGGAGACTGCTGTCTGCTTCTTTCCAGGGACTTGGAGTCCTGGCTGGAGTCACCTGTGGTGGCAGGGGGAGGGGCAAGGGCCGGGGCAGTAGAGCAGCCTCGCATGAGCATTCTTTCTATGTCGTGTGGACAGACTAGGGCTCAGGCTGTCTTGACAAGACCTGCCTACTGGAAAGAGGGACCTTGAGCAGTAAAGAGCTATGAGGAGGACCACTTTAGGAGGGTGCCGTGAAAGGGGTCAAAGAGCCAGAGAGTGCACGACTGTGCTGTACTGTACTGTGCAGTGTGTAGGTGTCTGTAAGAACCTACAAATGCGTTGCCAGTGGATGGGGAGGGTGATCAGCATTTTAGCATCTGATGCTATAATGAGGGCAAACAGTCAGCCAGTGATTTCTTAGGGAACTATGATCAGGAGTTTCCTCCTCCCTTCTCCTATACACACTGCCTTCAGTATCAGATCAGGTCACTTGACCTGATCAGCAAGTCCTCTTAGGAGCTCTGTGTGACAAAGGACATCATGCATATGGGGCTTGATACCTGCCTGGCTTCTTTTGCTGTGCCCCTATGCACTGACTGGGAGAGAGAAATAGGGCCAGCCTCCCCTTGCACAGACAAGGTAAATAGGGCATAGAGAGGGGAGAGGCCTTGCCCAAAATAATACGTGCAGGCTGTGTGATAGGCTCCTGAGCCCTCCAGCTCCTGGAAGCTAGGGCCCTTCCCTATCCATTCAACACAGCACTCATTGTAAAAGGACACGAGGTGGGGTGGAAGAAGCGGGGAGGGAGAAGATAAAATGCAGATTCTCTGGATTTTATTTTTGTCATCAGAGGTTTCTCAGGGAAAATGATAGATAGTTCCATCCTAGACAGGGAAGTAGAAATGTCCTGTGCTAACGTGTGTAAGTTGTGGAAAATGCTTTATTTTAACCCTGTTCCCCCAGAAGTCATATTCATCTATTTGAAACTGCCAACCAACCTTCCAGCAAAGGAAAACACATGCACACCTCTGAACGAATGGCTTTGATTAGGCTTAGCTGTAGGTTTAAGAAAATTTAATCATCTTAACCTGTTTAGTCTTTTCCCTGATGAAAATCATCAGTCAGATTCCAGCATGAGCCCGTTAGAACTGAGCTGCTGTCAGCACCGTTGTTTATGTTAATACATTATAGGCATGAAATGGAGGAGAGCGGAGTTATGAGAAGAAGTCCTGAGTGAATTAGGAGAGTAGGGGTCTGTGGCAGGCCCCTGAGGCTGCCAGGCAGGGCTCAGAAAAGACTGTTTATTTATGGGTCTCAAGCTACAGTCTCCTCTACCTGTTGGAAGGGATGTAGAGCAACTCTGAAGTGTATTTCTCTCTGCGGTTGGAACGGATGTTTAGCATAACTGCTGGTCTGGAACCCTGTAGATGCCATTTGCTAGTTGCATGACCTCAGGTAGGTTACTTACCTCTCAACGTCAGTTTCCTCATCTGAGAAATGGGATAACAGGAGTAGCTAGCCCACTCGATGGCTTTATAGATTACTGGCACATTAGGTAAAGGCCTGGTACTTGTCAGCAAATGCTCAGTCACATGCTCCATGGAGTCAGCATCATCACTCTTTTCCTGTGCTAGCCAGCTACTTTATGTGCTCTCTCCTAGCACCCTGGACTCTGGGGACATTGGCCAGTGGGTGATTGCCACTCTGTGAACTAGTGTGCTGGGCACAGATTGAAAAGACCCAAAATCTGGAGCCTTGACCCATCTCTGTTATGAGAACCTAGGTGAGTTTAGGGAAATCACTGCTTCTTTGGATTTTGGTTTCTCGGTCCACCACATGAGACCTCTCTCTGTGCCCATCGTCCACTCTCCCCTTCCTCCTAGAGAAAAATCCCAACTGCCACCCAACTAAAGGGTTGCATTGCTGAGTTCCTTATAGCTAGATGTGACCAGGGGACTATTTTTGGCCATTGAAATCCAAGAAGAAATGTTCTGTGGAACTTTTAGAAAGTCTTCTAAAAGAGGGAGAAGAAATAGGTGAATGTCTGCCAGTATGTGAATAAGCAATGGCCCATCCATACTATAGAATATTACTCAACAATAAAATTCTGTTGATTCACATAACACAGGTATATCTCAGAAGTCTTAAGCTGAGTGACAGAATCCAGACACAGAAGAGTAAATTCTATATTATTGCACTTTATGTGAAGTTCTAGAATAGGAAAGCTAATCTATGGTAATGACGAAGGGGGGCACTGATGAGAAAGGAACATGAGAGAATTTTCTAGGGAGATTGAAAGGTGCTGTATCTCAAATATGAGTATTTAACTTGTCAAAAATTCATCGAACTCTATACTTAAAGTGTGTATTTTATTTTAGGTAAATTGTACCTCAATAAAACTTATTTTAACTAAAAAAAATAAAAATGACAAAGACCTTCCTTGTCCACAGATGTGATGGCTGGAGCTCTAGCAGACGTCTTGAGATGAAAATGAGGACCAGATTCCGCTAAAGGAAGAGCAGTAAACTAGAGGGGGCCTGAGTCCCTGTAGACTTTGTGGAGTCACCATACCAGGCCCAGATTGTTTCTGGATTTCCTTCTGTGAGAGAGAGACATTTTATCTTGTTATAGCCATTGTTAGCCATTGCTGTTGCTGTCGATTATGTGCAGTTAAACCAAGTCCTGACAGAAGGACGATGACTGGAGGGCAACAGGAGGGCCAAGAGAGAATGATTAGAATAGTCCTGAGACTGTTAGTACTATTATATTCTTAATTGTCTCTTCTTTCTCTCCCTAGTATGCTGCTGAGTAGCACACCAGCAGATGGGAGATGAGGTGGGGATGTGCTGCTGGCCCCAGCTTTCCCTTGGGGCCATCTGACAGACCCTGGGGCCAGGACAGGCCCAGCTTGATTTCTTACCTCCCCACATTTTCTGCCTACTCCTTCTACCCTTCACCCCACTACCCAAACACCTCCCACCCTCCCCTACGCCCCCACCCCCCAACTTCACGGATAAATGGACCAGAAAACTAGAGTGGCTCTTAGAGAGCTTTATGCACTTATTGTCGGGGTGGGACTGCATGACTCACAGCGGGAGGGGGTCTTTTTCTCACAGGGTGGGTCTCCCTCTCACAATGGAAAATTCTGAAGCCCAGAGATGGGCAGGGGCTGGTCCAGGCTGCATTTGGCAGTTCAGTCCCATTGGCTGCAGGGCCCCCTCCAGTGCCCTTCCCGTGGTGTTACCCTGACCTTGGGTTATATGCAGGTCCAACAGAGGAGGTGGGAAGTCCCAAGGATGCCCAACAGGTCTGAGGTGGAATTGCACTGACTTCCTAGAAGCTGGGCCTGGAGCCTGCCTCCTCTTTTCAGTGCTACACCAGTCATGGGCCATGCCAACATGTGCCTGCATTGGGAGGAAGTGGTGTGTGTCTGCTTCAGGCCAGAGTGCAAAAAGGAATGGGTCATGGGGTGTTCTTGAGAAGTGAGGCAGCAGGATTGGGGGTGCTGTTCCTCCCATCTCTGGATTCCAGCATAGGGACAATCCATCAGCTTAGGCCTGGTGAAGGAGAGGAGGTCCTGGTGTTTCTATAAACACACACATGGCATATACACACTCACACACACATACAGACTTGCACATACTTCCAACAGGAACACACATGGTTGTACACACGTAGATACATGCACACATACATACGTGTGGGCACCGCCACACTGAAGATCTAGAAGCCCACTTGCTTCTTCCCTTGCATCTGCACAAACTCTTACTACAGGTTTCTGCTTAAATACCTCTTTCCAGGGAGACTTTGTCACATCTGTCTGCCAGAGACCCTCCCAGCCCCATGCAGCCCTGCTCTGAGCCTTTACCACACTCTTTGTAATAATAGCTTTGATGTCTTTTCTGACAAACTGTGAACTTCATAAAGGCAGGGCCTGTCCAGCTTGGCTACCCTGTGCCCCAGCACTGGACCTGGAACTTACTAGGTGCTTAAATAATGTGTGTTGAGTGGATAAATAAATATACACATTCATCCCTTTGCATCTGTTTCCCCCATGTAACTGGGAGCTCCTTGAGAATGGGGTCTTGCCTTGAATGACTCTGTGAGGGTTTTCAGAAATGCTTGTTGAATGGCTGAAGGAGTAGATAAATGACTCCCCAACACACACACACACACACACACACACACACACACACACACACACACACTGAAATTCTGAAACCTTCCTGTTCACTCAGACTCCTGCATAGTAAGTTAAAGATGGCCCTACCTTCTATTTTACTATTCCAACTGAGAGGGTCATCTGGACACATTTTCCTTGCATCTGGGTTGGGATTAGTGACTTAGAATGCAGTAGAAGTGGGGCACCCAGCTGGCTCAGTCAGAAAAACATGCGACTCTTGATCTTGAGCCCCATGTTGGGTGTAGAGATTACTTAAAAATAAATAAACAAACTTTAGAATGTAGCAGATATGATATCCTGGACTCCTGAAACTAGATCATAAGAAGACTTGCAGCCTCTGCTTGGACATGTTGGAACATTTACTCTTGGGACCCAAGTGCCATGCTATGAGGAAGCCCAAGGTGACAGATGACACCAGCTTTCTGGCCATGTGGGTTATCTGGGGATATTGCCTCAGTTGATAAGCAAATATGAGCTTCCCTGCCCATTAAGCACTACCCAAAGTGCATGTTCATAAACAAAATGGTGATTGTTATAAGCTCCTAAGTTTTGGGGTGGCTCATTATGCAGCAGTATATAACTAGACACCATCTAGTCACATGTATGTGGAAGAGGTCCTTTGAGGGATTGCTGGCAGTCTGTCCAGGTTAAATACCTGAAGCCCTTCTCAGGGGAAGGAGCAGATAGGGCAGCTGTGCAGGACTCTGAGTTTGCTAGGGATAGGCAGGGTGGAAGAGAGGGCAGCACCCCAAAGGATAGGCAGAAGGTGTTTGGGGCTCTCATCACTGTCTGGGCTAGAGACTGTGTGAGGGTCTTGTTCACTCTCTAGGATCTCACATACACACATGAACTTAAAGCATTACTCAGAAGCTAGGGTTAAAAGTTCTCTGTGCTAAGAACCTAGAACCCACCTTTCTTCCTGCGTCCATCAGTGACTTCTGTTCAAAGCCCCTCCCTGCCTGGAGCAAGAAGATAGGAGATACAGGTGAGAGCTGGAGAGGAACAGTAAGCCATGGGGCTTGTAAAAAGCCATCTGATGTGAGCTCAACACCCACCATACTGGCAGTTTGGGTCAGATCTAATGTACTAATGTGTACAAGTCCATGGTGGTGAGGGGTCTGGATCCACACATGTGGCTGGCCAGCTCACAACTGAACTTACTAACTGCTTGGCCTGCCTTCTACTGCATGGTCTCTAGATTACAGAGAGGCTCTCACAGATGCATCAGGCCTGTGGGCAATGGGAGGGGTCTCTGACTGGCAGGGATTCCTTGACTTTAAAGTCAAAGAGTCATGCCTTCAGTCAAACTGTCATCTCTAGGATCCTTTCAGAATGTACATTTTTTTAATTTTTAATTTTTATTAATTATTTTTACTAAAATATAATGTATTATTTGCCCCAGCGGTACAGGGTGTGCAGAATGTGCATTTTTAAGGAAGAGAAAATCTAAGAAGTTTCCTGATATCTATTATACTAATATGATGTGTAACTAAGTATGATGACTAAGCTGTTTTCAGTCATTAATACTTTAACATGAATTAGTTTACTCATTTCTTTCTATCAAGGGGGGAGTGTAACAGTGAGAATTTATACATTCAAGGATGGGAGAGAATTACTAAAAAGAAGGAAGGGAAGGGAGAGTAGTATTCTAGAAGAATATTTACCAGCATACCCAAAAATAAACTCAGAATGAATTAAGGACCTAAATGTGAGACTTGAAGCCATTAAAATCCTAGAAGAAAGCACAGGCTATAATTAATGGAATTATTACTCAGTCATGAAAAAGAGTGAAATCTTGCCATTTGTAGCAACATGGGTGGAGCTAGACAGTATTATGCTGAGCAAAATAAGTCAGTCAGACAAATACCATATGGTATCACTCATAAGTGGAATTTAAAAAACAAAAAAAAGGAATAGAGAATAAAACAGACAAACCAAAAAAACAGACTCTTAACTATAGAGAACAAAATGAAGGTTACCAGGGAGGAGGTGGGTGGAGGGATGGGTGAAATAGGCAAAGAGGATTAAGAGTGCACCTATCATGAGCATCGAATCACATGTAGAGTTGCTGAATATTGTACACTTGAAATGAATATAATGCTGCACTATTGATTTTTAATTAATTAATTAATTAATTAATTAAAGAACTGTCCTTTACTGTGCTCATATAATCAAATCTTTGAGGGGAAAACCTCTTCATTTTTTACTGTTGAGTATGATGTTTGCTGTGGGATTTTCATATATGGTCTTCATTATGTTTAGATATGTTCCCTCAAAACCTACTTTGTTGAGGTTTTTTATCATGAATGGATGTTGTACTCTGTCATATGCTTTTTCTGTATGTCTTCTGAAATGGTCATGTGTTTTATATCTTTTATTAATGTGATGTATCATGTTGATTGATTTATAAATATTGAACCACCCTTGCAACCCAGGAATAAATCCCTCTTGATCATTGTGAGTGACTTTTTTCTAATGTATGGTTAGATTCAGTTTGCTATTTTTTGACGGTTTTTGCACCTATGTTCAGCAGAGATATTGGCCTTCTAGTTCTTCTTCTTCTTTTTTTGTAGTGTCTTTATCTGGTTTTATTATCAGGGTAATGCTGGCCTCAGGGAATAAATTTGGAAATTTTCCTTCCTTTTCTATTTTTGGAATAGTTTGAGAAGTAAATGTTTGGTAGAAGTCACCTGGGAAGCCGTCTGGTCCTGGACTTTTGTTTCTTGGGAGTTTTTTGATTACTGAATCAATTTCAATGCTTATAATTGGTCTGTTCAGATTTTCTGTTTCTTCCTGATCCAGTTTTGGGAGGTCATATGTCTCTAGGAATTTATCCATTTCTTCTAGGTTGTCTAGTTTGTTGGCATATAATTTTTCACAATATTCTCTTTTTTTAAAGAATTTTTAAAAATTTTTTAATAAACATCTAATGTATTATTAGCCCCAGGAGTACAGGTCTGTGAATCGCCAGGTTTACACACTTCACAGCTCTCACCATAGCACATACCCTCCCCAATGTCCATAATCCCACCACCCTCTCCTTACCCCCATCCCCCCAGCAACCCTCAGTTTGTTTTGTGAGATTAAGAGTCTTTTATGGCTTCACAATATTCTCTTTTTATTTATTTTTTATTTATTTATTTTTCAGCGTAACAGTATTCATTGTTTTTGCACCACACCCAGTGCTCCATGCAATCCCTGCCCTCTCCAATACCCACCACCTGGTTCCCCCAACCTCCCAACCCCTGCCCCTTCAAAACCCTCAGATTGTTTTTCAGAGTCCATAGTCTCTCATGGTTCACCTCCCCTTCCAATTTCCCTCAACTCCCTTCTCCTCTCCATCTCCCCTTGTCCTCCACAATATTCTCTTAACAATTGTTTATATTTCTGTGGTGCTGGTTATTTCTCCCCTTTCTCTTCTAATTTTGTTTATCTGATTTCTCTCTTCTTTAAAATTTTTGGATGAGTCTGGCTAAAGGTTTATCAATTTTATTGATCTTTTCAAAGAACCAACTCCTAATTTCATTGATCTGCTCTAGTTTCTTAGTTTCTGTTTTGTTTATTTCTATTCATATCTTCATTATTTCCTTCCTTCTACTGTTTTTGGGTTTATTTGTTCTTCTTTTTCTAGTTCCTTTAAGATTAAGTTTGGGCTGTTTATTTGATATTTTTCTTGCTTCTTAAGGTAGGCCTCTTTTGCTATAAACTTCCCTCTTAGCACTGCTTTTGCTGCATTCCAAAGATTTTAGACTGTTGTGTTCTCATTTTCATTTGTCTCCTTGTATTTTTTGGTTTCTTCTTTGATCTCTTGATTGACCCATTCATTGTTTAGTAGCACATTATTTAACCTCCATGTATTATTTTCTTTCCAGATTTTTTCTTGCGGTTGCTTTCTAGTTTCACAGCATTGTGGTTGGAAAAGTTGCATGGTATGACTTCGATCTTTGAATTTGTGGGGCTTGTTTTGTGGCCTAATATTTGATTCATTCTGGGGAATGTTTCATGTGCACTTGAAAAGAATGTGTATTCCACTGTTTTAGGATGGAATGTTCTGAATATATCTGTTAAGCCCATCTGGCCCAGTGTGTCATTCAAAGCCACTGTTTCTTTGTTGATTTTCTGTTTGGGTGATCTATCCATTGATGTAAGTGGAGTCTTGAAACCCTCTACTGTTATTATGTTACTATTGATTACCTTCTTTATGTTGTTATTAGCTGCTTTATATATTTGGGTGCTCACATGTTGTGTGTATAAATATTTACAATTGTTATATCTTCTTATTGAATTGTCCCTTTTATGATTATATAGTGTCCTTCTTTATCTCTTGTTACAGTCTTAGTTTTAAAGTCTATTTTGTCTCATATAAGTATTGCTACCCTGGCTTTATTTGACATCCCCTTGCATAATGTTTCTCCATCCCCTCACTTTCAATCTGCATGTGTCTTTAGGTCTAAAATGAGTCTCTTATAGGCAGCACATATAAATGGATCTTGGTTTTTGTTTTATTTTAGGGAGAGAGAGTGTGTGTGTGTGAGGGGGACAAGGCAGAGGGAAAGGAAGAGAGAGAATCCCAAGCACGCTTCATGCCTAGCCCGGACCCTGTCATGGGGCTTGATCCCATTACCCTGATACTAGGACCTGAACCAAAATCGAGAGTCAGGTGCTTAATCGACTGAGCCATTCAGATGCCCCATGTATTTTTCTGGGTTTTTTTTGTATATATATATATTTTTTTGTTTTGTTTTGTTTTGTTTTGTTTTTAATCCACTCTGTCACCTTATATCTTTTGATTGGAGTGTTTAGTCTATTTATATTCAAGTAATTATTGATAAATATAAATTTATTATTTTAATATATATTATATATTTTATTTATTGATTATATATATATATATATATATAGCTATTTTGGTGCTTGTTTTGTGGTTGTTTTTGTAGTTTTTCTCTGATCCTTTCTTCTTTTGCTCTCTTTCATGGTTTTTTGGCTTTTGTTAATGATATACTTGGATTTCTTTCCTTTATTCTTTGCTTATCTATTACTGGTTTTTGATTTATGGCTACCATTAAGTTTGTATATAATATCTTATGCATATAACAGTTTATATTAAGTTGATGGTCATGTAAGTTTGAACTCATCCTTTATTCCTCTTCCCATCATGTTTTAGGCATATGGTGTCATACTTTGCATCCTCTTCTTTTGTGAACCCTTGACCGATTTCTGCCAGGCTTCAGATTGTTTCTGGGTTATTTACACTGATGTAGGTTTCATCTTTTTGTATCCACAGGATGAGGGGAGCTAAGGGTCTATCCTATTCTGCCATCTTCCTGGGAAGTCAGGACACTATTTTTTTACTTTTGTAAAAGAACCAGAAAGAACTTCTAGAAAAAATATGTACTCATTGAAACGGAAAATTCACTGGATGAATTTGCAGTAGGTTAGATACAGCTGAAGAAAAAAATTAATGAACTGATAATCTGTTTTTTGTTTGTTTTTGGGTTTTGGGTTTTTTGTTTGTTTGTTTTTTGTTTGGGGGGGATAAGATAATTCTTAAAAAAAAAAACAAAACTATCTAGTATCCAAAGATATGGACAACAAAAAAAGAAGGTTAAATGATATGAAGAATAGGGCATGAAGGTCTAATATATATTTACTTGGAGTTCCAGAAGGGGATGATTGTAGAAATAATGCAGAAGAGGCAGTCTTCAAAAAAAAAAAAATAATGGCCAAAAATAAAATCTTAAAAAAAAATAATGGCTGGCACTTACCAATAATTTTTTAAAGACACCAAAACTCATGTTTAAGAAGTACAACAAATTTCTACTAAGATAAATAGAAATTCACAGCCACATATATATTTTGGTGAAACTATAGAACATCAAAGATACTTTACTTTTGGGGCGCCTGGGTGGCTCAGTGGGTTAGGCCTCTGCCTTCAGCTCAGGTCATGGTCTCAGGGTCCTGGGATCAAGCCCCACATCGGGCTCTCTGCTCAGTGGGGAGCCTGTTTCCCCCTCTCTATCTGGCTTCCTCACTGCTTACTTGTGATCTCTCTCTGTCAAATTAAGTAAAATCTTTAAAAAAATACTTTACTTTTAAGTGTATATATTATATATCTTATATATAATATATATATTTATATTTTTCCTTTTTGGTATATACTTATGTTAGCACACTCTTCTGTATGTTGAGTTGACTCTTGAACAGCATGAGTTCGAACTGCACAGGTCCCTATATACACAGATTTTTTTTTATTACTACAGACAGTACTATAAATGTTTTTTATCTTTTTGTGATTTTCTTAATAACATTTTCTTTAGCTTACTTTATTGTAAGATACAATATATTATATATGTAATATATGAAATTTTTTTTGACTGTTTATGTTATTGGTAAGGCTTCTGGTAGGCTATTAGTCAAGTTTTCAGAGAGTCAAAAGGTAAATGCAGAGTTTTGACTGTGTGTGGGGTTGGTACCCATAATCCCATGTGTCGTTCAGGGGCCAACTGTATATTTCAAAATAAAATTTTTTTGGTGGCTCTGAGCTTCTGAAAAGAACAGGTGTGGTTAAGCGGAGGTGGCTGGACGTGGCTCTGAATACAGCTCTGCAGCACTGGCTGTAATTGACATACAACATTGTATTAGTCTCAAGTGTACCATGTAACGATTTGATACATGTATATATTGCAAAATGATCGCCACAGTTAAGTTTGACTAATATTCATCATCTCACATAGTTACAAAAATTTTTTTCCTTGTGATGGGAACTTTTAAGATTTACTCTCTTAATTTTCAAATATGTAATACAGTATTGTTAACTATAGTCACCAAGCTGTAGATTACATCCCCAGAACTTATTAATTTTGTAACTGGAAGTTTGTGCCTTTTGACCACTGTCACCCATTTCCCCCACCCCTACCTCCTGCCTCTGGCAACTACCTACCTCTGTTCCCTGTATCTATGAGGTATTTGTTTTGTTTGTCTTTTAGGTTCCACATCTAAATGAGATAACACAGTATTTGTCTTCCTCTATCGGACTTATTTCACTTACCATAATGCCCACAAAGTCCATCTATATTGCCACAAATGACAGGATTTCCTCCTTCTGTTATGGCTGAATAATATTCTATTGTATGTGTTTAATACCACATCATCTTTATCCATTTGTCTGTTGATGGACGCTTAGGTTATTTCATTGTCTTGGTTAATGCTATAATGAGCATTGGGGTGTAGATCTCTGAGGTGGTGATTTCATTTCCTTCATCTATATACTTGGAAGTGGAATTTCTGGATCATATATGGTGTTTCTATTTTTAATTTTTTGAGGAATTGCCATACAGTTTCCCGCAGTGACTGTACCAATTTATATTCCCACCAACAGTGCACAAGGGTCCCCTTATCTTCACACCCTCACCAACACTCATCCATTTCTTATCTTTTTGATAGTAGCCATTCTAACAGGTGTGAGATGATATCTCATGGTGGGTTTGACTTTTATTCCACTAATGATTAGTGATGTTGAGCACCCTTTCATGCACCTGTTTGGTTATTGAAAATGTGCAATGTCTTCTCTGGAGAAATGTCTACTGAGTTACTTTGACCATTTTTTAACAATATTTTTTTTTCTATTGAGTTGAATGAATTCTTTTTTATTTTGGATACTGACCTCTATTGAGATATAGAATTTGTGAATATTTTCTCTCATTTGGTAGATTACCTTTTCATTTTGTTGATGGTTTTCTTTGCTGATCAGAAGCTTTTTAGTTTGATGTAGTCCTCTTGTTTATTTTTGTCTCTTGTTGCCTTTATTTAGTGTAAAAAATGATTGTAAAGACTGATATCAGGGAGCTTACCACCTATGTTTTCTTCTAGGAATTTTATGGCTTCAGGTCTTACGTTCATCTTTAATCCATTTTGAATTTTTCTTTTACATGGTGTGGGATAAAAACTATCCTTTTTCTATTGTATATTCTTGGCACCTTTGTCATATGTTAATCAATCATATAAGTGTGGGTTTATTTGTGGACTTTTGGTTCTGTTCATTGAACTATGTGTCTGTTTTTATGCTGATACTATACTGTTTTGATTACTGTAGATTCGTAATTTGGTTTGAAATTAGGAAATGTGATGCCTCCTGCTTTGTTCTTTTGCAAGATTGTTTTGGGGTCTTTTATGGCTCCATACAAATCTAGGGATTTTTTTGTTCTATTTCTGTAAAATATCATTGGAATTGGAATTTCAGTGCCATTGAATCTATAGATTGCTTTCGGTAGTGTGGACATTTTAACTTTATTAATTCTTCCAGTGTATGAGCATGTAATATCTTTCCATTTATTTTTGTCTTCATCAATTTTTTCATCACTATCTTATAATTTTTAGTGTACAGGTATTTCATACCTTGGTTATATTTATTTCTAGGTATTTTTTTTAGTGTAGCTGACATACAATGTTGCATTAGTTTCAGGTGTGCAACTCAGTGATTTGACAAGTTTATCCCTTCCTAGGTATTTTTTGATGAAGTTATAAATGGGATTGTTTTTTTAATTTTTCTTTTTGAAGTTCATTGTTAGTGGATAGAAATTGAACTGATTTTTTGTATGTTCATTTTGTGTCATGCAACTTTACTGAATTTATTAGTTCTAACAGTTTCTGGGGGGTCTTTAGGGGTTTTTATATATAATATCTGTTATCTATAATTAGATACAGTTTTATTCTTCCTTTCCAGTTTGGATGCCTTTTATTTTTTTCTTGACTAATTACTCTGGCTAGGACTTCGAGACTATGTTGAATAAAAGTAGTAAGAGCAGACATCCTTGAGTTATTTCTGTTCTTAAAGGAAAATCTTTTAGGTTTTCATCATTGAGTATGATGTTAGCTGGGGCCTTGTCATATATGGCTCTTATTATGTTGGGGTACATTCCCTCTATAGTCAATTTGTTGAAAGTCTATCATGAATGGATGTTGAATTTTGTCAAATGCTTTTTCTGCATCAATTTAGACGATCTTGTGATTTTCATCCTTCATTTTGTCAGTGTGGTGTATACCATTGACTGATTTATAGATAGTGAACCATCCTTGCATCTTTGAAGTAAATCCCGCTTGATCATGGTGTAAGTTACTTTCAATGTATCATTGAATCTAGTTTGCTAATATTTTGTTGAGGATTTTGCATCGATGTTCATCAAGAATATTGGCCTGCAATTTTCCTTACTTGTAATGTCCTTGTTTCATTTTGGTATTAGGGTAATATTGGCCTTATAAAAAGAGTTTGGAAGTATTTCCTCCTCTTCTTTTTTTGGGGAAGAGTTTGAGAAAGATTGATATTTTTCTTTAAATGTTTGGTAAAATCCACCAGTGAAGCCATATGGCTCTGGACTTTTGTTTGTTGGGAGTTCATTGATTAATGATTTGATCTCATTGCTAGTAATCAGACTGTTGAGATTTTCTATTTCTTGGTAGGTTGTATGTTTCTGGGAATGTGTCCATTTCTCCTAGATTGCCCAGTTTATTGGTGTATTATTAGTAGTAGTCATAGTAGTCTCATGATCTTTTGTATATCTGTGGTATTGGTTGTAATGTCTCCTCTTTCATTTCTGGCTTTATTTATTTGAGTCCTCTTTTTTCCTTGGTGAGTGTAGCTAAGGCTTCCTTTCAAACGATAAGCTCTTAGTTTCATTGATATTTTCTCTTGTATTTTTAGTCTCTATGCCATTTATCTCTGCTCTAATCTTTGTTATTTCCTTCCTTCTACTAACTTTGGTAAAACCTCCCACTTTTTAACCACTCCTCAATCCCTCCCTTCTAACCAGGAGGTAGAAGGGAAGCTATTTATCAAAGACTGATTTCATTATCTTTAAGAAAAATCAGAAAGACTTCTTTTTTAAATTTAGAAAGAGTTTTCTGTGTTGATTATATAAACTGCAGAGAACCCCAGAAAGCATGAAGAATGTCACAGGAATGACGCTTGCCTCACTACATGGGAGCACAGTCTGGCTTAAGGGAAGCCTGACTGGGGACCTAGCCCTGGCAGGTTATAAGTGAGCTTACCATTAGGGCAATTACACATAAGTGTGATTATCATTAGGGAACTTCCCAGCAGAGACCAGTCTCCATCAGTGTGAGACATAAGACATTTTCAGATGACTCAAGTCCTGTGCTTGATACATAGTCCAACTGGGGCCTGCTGCTGGGGATGCTATAGAGAATAGACATTCGTTGGAGTAAACTTGGAGAGAGAATCTGAGGGATGAGGGTTGGCAGGGTAGTGAGGACTAAAGGGAAGAAATGTTGGGCACGGGACCCCAAAAACCTCCTGGTGTGGTACAGGGGAGTGACTATGAATTTGCTGGTTCGCATGGGTGTGAGGGAGAGGCTGAGAGCAGGGCAAGTGGATCCAGAGATGTCTTGCAGAACAAGAAGAACACTGAGTGACCACATACACTTGGTGAGCAGAGAATGGGAAGCAACAGCAGTCAGTGTGGCCAGAGACCAATGGACAAAGGCTAGATAAAGGGCATCCAAGACCAGTACTGGAAGTGGGCAGAGGCCACTAGAGGGAGAGGTAGGGATCCTTCCCTCTAATGCCTGCTGCTTCCATCTCTCCTCTGGGGACAAAGAAGGTGGAGAAAGGGAAGGAGCGCTGGATTGACTGGCAATTAACTGAGAAAGTCTGGTAGAGACTGGGTCTTCTATGAAATTAAGGTCAGCAGTGGACACAGGGTTTAAGAGCTAACCAAGGTGGGGAAATGAAGACACAAGTTTATCCACTGGGGTCTGGGTGTATAAATTCACACCTCCTCTGCAGTGGGTTTAGCTTTACTGTTCTGAGGTAGATCTCCTCCCTACTCCAGACAGGGAGCTGAGGCACAGGGGAAGTTGCTTGGGGAAGTTGCTTACCCAAGGCCACAGCAAGTGGCTGGGCTTGGACTTGAGCTTACATCTCTGTGACTTCAAATTCCCTGTCCATTCCCTTGATCTCATTGTCTTTAGTCTGCTCTTTGGGGGATCCTGGGACAGCATATCCACTGTATCCCCAGAAAAAGACCCCCAAATCCAGAGAAGCACCCCTGGCCATGCCTGAGGCCTGGTTCCACAGCTGCTCAGCACCATGGCCTGTGGACAGAGCTGGATAACATGGCTACAGGCAGCAAGAGGGCCTGAGTCCTTTCCTCCCCTTTCAGCACAACACTGAGCACTGATTGGAGGATATTTCTGGAGGCTGCTCAAGGCCCAGGACCCATGCACAAAACACCCAAATGATTTGTCATCTGAAGACCTGAAAACATGGTGGAGAAATTTTGATGAGCCGATCACGGAAGATGATGCAAATCCCCCAGCCTTTGGTGTAGACATCTTGAGCTGAAAGATACCACCTCCAGATGTGGTGCCCTCTAAAAATAGCAGGTAGAGTCATCTCCCCTGGCTAATTGTTCTAAGTGGTCCCTCAGTGCCATCTGGAACTGGGTCTTGTCAATGTACCAGGACGTCACCCCAATTATGTGTGCGACGGCTCTTCAACGCCGGCCCCACAACAGAGGGGCGGCAGCTGTCTCCACTCAGCCCCCTCTCCCGCCGGCACCCGCTGTGCCTCCGATGTGCACTGCACACCCTCGCCCCACAGGTCCTGTCAGAAGAAGCCACTCCCCGCTGGAGGAAGACCCTAAGAGCCTCCAGGAGGCAAGATTCTGGCAGAATGAGGCAATTTCTCTCTCCCAGGCTGCAGGAAGGCAATTAGAGTGGGTGAGGATGGAGTCTGCTTTCTCTTTTCTTCACTCCCGGGAGAGGCTAGCACAGAAGCCTGGGCCAGACTGGGGGTGCTTGGAGTATCCCCATCCAACAAGCTTAAGCCCGACCCATGGGACAGTAAGCACCTTCCTACAGGGCTGGAGTCCAGGCTGGACAAGCAGGAAAGCAGGTCCCCAGTACAATTCCACCTCAAGCTGACATCTGTGAGTGAACTTACCACAGAACTTGGATTCCTAGATAGCCTCTACAACCTTGAAAAAGAATTTTCTGGGAGCTTTATGTACTGACATGGAACTCTTTCTAAGAAATGTTAAGTGAAAAAAGCAAGTCATAGAAGAACAACATATATAGCGTGAAACATTTCTGTAAAAAACAACACACACAGGGGCGCCTGGGTGGCTCAGTGGGTTAAGCCGCTGCCTTCGGCTCGGGTCATGATCTCAGGGTCCTGGGATCGAGCCCCGCATTGGGCTCTCTGCTCAGCGGGGAGCCCGCTTCCTCCTCTCTCTCTGCCTGCCTCTCTGCCTGCTTGTGATCTCTCTCTGTCAAATAAATAAATAAAAATCTTAAAAAAAAAACAAAAAAAACACACAGAAAACAAGTGTAGAGGTTCTTGTAGGCATCTGTAAGTGCACAGAAAAGCTCTGGAAGGAGCCACAAGCCATCCAAGGACAATGGTTACTTCCTGGGAGGGAGTGGAATTGCGGGGGGCGGGGGGCAGGAACATGCTATCTTATGCTGTATGATGCACAATGAAGTTTGCAATGTATTTAGAATAATGTTGGCTAACACCCTTGGGACAAAAACATGCTTCCCACCCTACCTTCTCACATCTCGGCACATGCGGACCCAGGGCACTGTGCACTGGAGCTGGGCTCCTGGCCCAGCTAACCCACTTGCCCATGGGGCCAAGCTAGGGAGGGCAGCTCCCTGAACTACCTTCTCCATCTGGAAATGGGAGCAATGGTGACGACAAGCTCTCCTCACTGGTTCATCTTGGCCATGAGTCACATGTGAGCTTTGTGGGTGCCCAGAGATCTACAGTCCCGTGTGACACGCCAATGACAAAGAACAGGCATGCTGCCGCCCGCAGAGGCTCTTCTGTTGCTGTGGGACCACAACAGAGGCTGGTGGGGACACTGAGGCTTTGGGGTCAGATCTGGCTTCCGTTCCTGACACTGTTGCTTCCCAGTCACAGCATGTTGGGTCCCACACAGCCTCATGTTCCTCTTTATGAATGGGGAGGGCAACACCTATCTCGACAGAAGGCTTTGTAGGGTAAGTAAGATAATAAATGTACATGTGCTTAGCACACAGTGGCGTCAATACATGGTTGTTTGATGGTTGAGGGCAGGCCTACATCTCCTGATACCCTGACTCAGCAGGCCCCCCAGTCATCGTCACACATGCTGGTCTGGGGGGAAAGCACTAACATGTTCTCCCCCATGCCACCCACTGTGCCCCTGCTCTAGTATAGAATGGAGCTCACCGACCTCATCACCACTCATGTGCTCCTGAGGAGCACCCCTGTGACATAAATGGAGGGGGCCTGGAGACTAGACATGCCATGACCAATCAGGGGACTTATGGAATGCTCAGGGAATGCAAATGCTGACCTCTCCTGAAGCCCAGGAGGGCGAGCAGTGGCACAGACAGCCCCATGCTCTATGATGGACACCTGGGGCCCAGCTGGACTCTGTTCTACTCCTATCTAACTGTGTTACCTCCACCGAGTTGCCCATAGGTCAAAGTTAAACACTGGCCCAGCTCTGACTGCAGGTGACTCTTGAGAGGAAATGCAAGGGTTCAGACAGAACAGATGTAGAGCAAACTCTGCAGGGGTGGGTGGGATGAGATCTAAGGCCATACCTCCCTCAGGTTGCCTAACCAACGTATGGGGCTAAGCCATGGGAAGGGTGTCTCCAGAAATGTCGCAGAAACAAGCTGCTGTCCCCTCTCCTTCCCTGGCATTCCAAGCAGCCTCCCCCCGACACACACACACATTTTCTGGCCAAATTGTTCCTTGGTTTATCTCTGACCTCCACTGCAAACCAGGCTTACTCTGACAAGGCTTTGAAGTCTGATCTCTCCCTCTGAGGCTGTGCCTAGCCCAGCTGGACACAGGCTGAGCACAGGGCAGAGGTTGGGGTACACGTGGCTGGAAGCAGGAGCAGGGAAGACCCCAGGATATGGGCTGTGGAAGTGGGTGGGTAAGGGAAGTGCTAGGAGAAAGGGGAACAGGGCTGGGGTCCACAGGATGGGGGCAGACATGGTGATGGGGTGGGGAGTTCAGATGGCTGCAGGTTGTCAGACTGGGAGCTGGTGCTCAGGGCCTACCCCCAGAGCTGAGTGGTGGGTATTTCTAGGCAGCCATGATAAAAAGCCACCACAAGGCAAGTATTGGATTTATCCTGCCTAAGTGGCCTGTGCTGACCTTCCTCAGGGTTCTCAAACTCTGAGCCTGTTTCAGAATCACCTGAAAGGCCTGATAAGCACATAATCCTGAAACCCCTCCCCACCAAGTATCTGATTCAGTGGGGCTCAGGATGGATATTTCTAATAGTTCCCTAGTGACGCTGCTAGTCTCGGGACCATCCTTTAGAACCACTGCCTGAAGTCCTTGGCCTCCCCACTCTCTGGGGAAGAGGAAGAGCCAGAGCCAGGCTGCATACATGAAAGGAAGCAAAGGGGGCCTCGAGATTCATTTTATCCAAGTTAACCTTAGGAGTAGTAGCATTTGTTGAGGTTTTATTGGGTCTCAGTCTACCTGTATTATCTTATTGAATACTTACAAGGACCTTGCCAAATGGGATTAGCACTCCCATTTTAGAGGATAAACTGAGACAAAGTTGAGTCATCTCTGACCAGCAGCAGAATTAGGATTTGAAGACAGGCAGTCTGTCCCCAGAGGCCATGTGCTGTGTTATAACACCTTGGCCCCTCAAGACTGGTCAACAGCCAAGACTAGGGGGATCCATTCGAAGCCTAGAGAAACCCCTGTTCATGGAAGGGTCAGGGTAAGCCTGGGTATGCCCTGGGACAGTGCTGCCTTTGCCCACTGATGCAGCTGACCCAGGCCGGGGGCCTCCCTGAGGCCAGCCAAACTGGCCTGAACTGGGGTTAGACTAGTGCAGGGAAGAGGAAGAGTGAGCAGTGAAAAGGCCTGGATCACCCTCAGAGCTGCTCCTGGCCTGCTGGGCTCCACTGACAGGCCCTGCCCCTCTCTGGGCTAGCCTCTGCATTTGTCTAATGAGAGAACTGGAGAGGGCCCCGTCTTGCCCTACACCTAAAGGGCCTTCACACAGAGGGTAACCACCTTACACCTGGCCGGGTTCCCGTCCCCTATGGGTCTCCTTCTGAAGTCAGGTCCACTCCACTCATGCTCAGGGGACCCATGCCTTAAAGGAAGTGGGGACAGAGACCAGGCAGGCCCTAACTTTCACAGTAGGCCCCCTGCACCCCCCACATGGCTGGGCCCTGCTAGAGAAGAGGGCCAGTGTACCTCTGGAGAGAACAGCTCTCTGAGGAACAGGGCTGAGCCCCTTGTGAGCTCAGTCCTATCTGATAGCATCAGGAGTACTAAGATGTTGGCTTAGCTCCTTCCTTTTTTTTTTTTCTTCTTTTAAAGCTGTTTCAGAACCTCCTTAGCCTATATTTTATTTTTCAGTTGAAAGCAGTCCTTCCTCCTCCTCCAGTCCACTTGGCCGTATAATGCCTGGACTGAACACATTTTGAATGATGCGGGAATACGTGTGTGTATCTGGGTGTGTGCAGGGACCTGTGGACGCATGTGGGGGGACTGTCTCTGAAGGGGGAGGGTGCCGTTGTGGTGTCTGGGTGCACACGCGTGAGGTTCTGAGTGCACACCGCCCCCCTGCGCTACCCGGATGGGCACTGGTTCCTAACTGTGAACACATGTGCCTTGCAGGGCCAGGCAGGGATCGCAGCTGTTTGGCTGCCAGAAGACAGCTAGTTCTGGGGGCCTAGGAAGGAGCCTGGAGCACCTTGACCCAGCAGAGGAACACCTTACCCTTAGTGCTGCTGCTGGCTAGGAGGCTTCCTCTCTCAGCCTGGGCTGCAGAGCATCGTGTGGGGGAGACAAGGCCGCCAAGCTATTTATCAACCCCTTTGAAATGATTGGAGCTGCCGGCCAGGCCAGCAGCTGGGGCTGGGGGGTAAAGCACTGCTTTCTGGGCCTGCCTTCATGGTGACCTGGCCTCTTGCTCCTCATACTCTTCTCTGGCCATTCAGCTTTCTATCCCCGTGATGCAGTTGCCTGAGAAAGGGGCTTCCCTCCTCCCCACTCATTCCCCTACCTTTGTGGGAAGGAATAGCTGCTGGAGGATGGAGAGGGGTAGGGAGGGCCTCTGTATCCCAGGGCAGGCGTGAGAGGGAGGAAAGGATGGTCTTTCAAAGGCCTGGATTGGCTGCTCCTCTCTGTGGTTATGGGGCAGACCCAATCTCCCTCTAAGTCCAAGAAAGACCCCTAAAGGAAGACAGAAAGAGTGGGAGGTTCTAGTGGATACTAGAACACTCCCGTGTCTGCCCACCATTCCATGCCCAGTGCCGTTCCATGGCATAGCCCTTGATACATAGCAGGCACTTACAAAATGTTTATGGACTATTTCATAAGTATTGCAGAATGAAGAAAAGAGCTAGAAGCTTGTGGGTCAGGACTGGTAGAGAAAAAGAAGATGAAGAAGCCACCAGAGAAATGCCAAAGAGAGAAGTAGAGAGCCCAGCTGGCTGTGAGTGCCACCCAGGGAGGTCAGCAATGAGAAGAGAGAGAGGGAGAGGAGGGGGGAGGGGTAGAGGAAGCAGCCAGCTGTGAGGGCAGGGAGGGAAGATCGGCCCCCATGTTCCCCAGCTGCAAAGCCTGGGAAGCCATGGCCCACCCCCACGCATGCCCAGGGGCCAGCGCCAGCAGGATCACCCCAGGCCAGCAGGCTTTATCTCTGTTTTCCCTCGGCACTGGGCAGCTTGAGAATGGGTGATGGGAACTTCAAGGCTGGTCTGGAGGTCTGGATTCTTTTTGCCGTGGAGGAGGTGCGGCTTCCTCCTCTGTAGCTTCAGAGAACGGCATCAGAATCTGACCTGGTCGGGTGAAGGTGAGGTGGGACATGGGGCTGAGCGACCTTCTGGACGTGAAGGCTGTGCCAGCTTTTAGAAGGGATATGCTTTCTTGAACCAGGTGCCTGTCACTCTGTCACCTCATCATTGTCACCACACGTCTGCTCTGGAGATCTGTCCCTCCATTCTGCAGCTGAAGAAACTAAGTCTCAGAGAAACTAAGAGGTTTGTGGTAGGGGAGAGCAAGCAGAGGTTGGGAAGGCAGACGTGCCTGATGCCAGAGCCCAGGGGTCAGGACAGGGCAGGAAAGCTGCTCAGAGGAGGTGGAATTTGATCAGCTGAGACTTCAGCGACAGTAAATTGCATTATCTGTAAGAACCAGTTGGAGAGAAGAAACCCCCTGTGTTTTCTCAGTCAGGAGAGATGTCCTGTCTTGGGCGGCCACGGCTGCCACCCTGCATTAGGCTGCCCCCGGGGGCCCCCCTGCTTGGAGTAGGGGAAATTAGAGCCAATCAAGGCGATTTCAAGGCAGCAGCTTCCTTCCCAGCAGCCCATGGCCATGCCTGTTAACCAGCCTGCAGCCCCACTAGCCCGATACCACAAGCAAATGGCCCCTAATGCGGACCAGACCTCCTTGCCCTCCCACCTGCCTGCCTGTGTGCAGAGCTGAGAAAGTTGCCCTGGGGGAGGCGTGGGAGAATGGTCCCGGCTGCAGGCCCTACTGGGCTAGCATGGGGCAGGGCGAGGAGAGGCCTGGAGCCCTGCACGTGGCCCCTCCTCTGCAAGGGTCAGGGCCACTCCAGCCTGTGGGGAGGGCGTGGCCCCCTCAGGCAGTTGTAATGGGGTCATCTGGCAAGTCCAACCCCGAGGACTTCCTCTGCCCAGCAGACGGTCCAGGAATGCTATCCCGACTCTTTATTAATGGGAACACGGAGAGGCTGGTGCCAGGGCTGCTGGATAGATTCTATAGTATATGTTGCTTCCATCCATGTCCTCCTTGCAGACCCTGTATCCCTAGACTTGGTTTGAGTCCTTATAAGCCCTGACCTGGGCTTCCTGGACTCACTCTTTATAGGTCTTCCTGCTTCTGATCCCTCTGCCTCCTGACTCCTTTCCACCCTGCTCTTGTTGGGAGATTTTCTAAAATCTATTCAATGGCATTACTTCCTCCATGGCTCCCTACTGCCTTCAGGGGGAGAGACAAAGTTCTGAGCCGAGAGCTCACTCCTGGGTCCCCTGTCTTGCCTACTCCCCAAGCCTCCCCTCTTGAATGAGTTGGGACTATGGTGAGGAGAGTGAGAAGCTCATCTTCAGTGCAAAATATGAGGGGGTGCCCCAAATCTCAGTAATTGAGATAAATATATTGTTTAAGTAAGTGTGGAGCCCTATGCAGGCCTCAAACTCACAACCCTGAGATTAAGACTTGAGCTGAGATCAAGAGTCGGATGTTTAACCGACTGAGCCACCCAAGCACCCCAAGATAAGTAATATTTTAATGCAGTCTGTTTGGGGATCAAAATTAATGCAAAAAAATCCGTGATAAAATATCGAAATTTTGAACGAAGACCTAGACAAACAGGGCCAGGGTTAGTGAGGGAAGCAGGGAGTTGCGCAAGGCAGGGTCAGATGCTGCCTTTATGGGGGACTTGCGCTGGCCGTGTCTGGATGCACCCACCTCATTCTCCACCATCCAGCTGGCTCGCATAATTGCTCGCCATCCCCCAAGAATCACTTTGCAGTGCTGTCCCCTCCTGGAATTCTCTCCCAGCTTCCTTCTCCATTCTTCTCCTGGATCCTTTAGAATGCCTCTAAAACTCAGCTCAGGCAGTCCCTCCCCTATCCCCGGGCCAGGTGAGGAGAACTTCTGTGTCTCCCCAACCCGCACTGCCTGTCCTTTGGCCTCTGCTCCTTCAAAGTGGAATGTTGACTTGTTCATCTCTGCATTCTTAAAGTCCACGGTGGGGGCTGATGCAGATGAGGCTTTGATCGGCTCTGGCTTACCGATGAATGAATGGACAAATGAAAGAATAACAGGGCTATGGGTCATATGCCATTTCAACTAAAACTTTAATGACCAAAACCAAACAAGAGCCCTGAAGTCCCTCTGACCTAGATGGGGCCACATCTATGCTGCCAGCACCATAGACCGCTGTAGTGTTTTGGCCCCATAAAGAGATTCTAGCAGTTTCTGAAATGCTCAGCAATGGAATCTGACCTATACGTCTTAAAAACACTTTTTTTTTTCATGAATAAAGCTCTTCAGCTAAAAGATAACATAAAAAGAGGGAGACTGTGCTGGCCAATCCTCTCCAAATAAGGCAAAACCCAACTTTGCTTTATTTTTAGCAGTGATTTTCTCAGCTGCATGAAGGCATGGTTCCATGAACCAGCCTTGCATTTTGGCCCAACAAACCCACCAACTTCCAGAAAAGTTTCAACAACTCATAAAGATTTGAATGTCCATGATAACCCAATCACCTCTTTGAGAGATGGGACCACCAGACAGAGCCTGAAAGATGAGCTGGGGCCCAGTCGCCCTGTCCCCAGGACAAGTCCCCGACCAGACTGGTTGGTGACGCCCCCTGAGCAAGCCTCCTCACATTCCTGCAGAAATTCAGTTTTGCATTTCCTTGAAGTTTGGTGGAACTGACAGCAGAACACCCCTGGTGAGCCCAGCCCCCAGCAGAGGAGGTGGAGGTAGTTAAAACACCTCATGATTACTACCTATACCCTCATTGTCCTCATCTCCACAGACTGGCCTGGTCCCCTGTAACCTGAGCAGGGGACACCTAGCACCAGGATGGCCAGAGGGAGATGCCCGGACCCTCCTCCCATCAAGCCAGGGACACCCAGTAAGGGCCTGTGGACTCATCTGGAAAATGGGGATAACGTCAGGATGAGCTAATCGATGTGAAAGCCAGAAAGCCTGCTGTCTTGCCATTTCTGTTTCCAATATGATTTTTATGGCCTCCAAGATGGTGCCTCCTTGTATTCTTCCTCTGCCACGGGCTCATTTTTCTCCTCAAATTCCTCCGTGTTTGGCTAAGAACAATGTGTTTTTCCTACATTTATCAAGTGGCTCGAAATTCCTAATTCTCATTCATGTTCTTCCCAAGGATTAGCAGAACACCCCTTGCTCATCTTTCACCACACTCCCTCCGCACGTGGGCTAGAAACTCTCCTTGAGTAGAACCCTGGCTCTCGATGCCCATAAAATGGAGACTTTGGCGCGACTCACTTGCATGGGGCAAAGTGGAAATGAGTCTGAAAAGCAGGCCTGAGCATCTTTAATGATGTGCAGAAAGAGAGGGGCCCCTGCCTGCCCGGGCAGATGTGCACAGCTGTTAATGGAGAAGCCCCTAATACTACGACCAGCGCAGAGTAACGGATACCCTCAAATGCTTCCTAGCGGAGTTAAGAATTTTTTGTTGATCGTGCCTTTGAACTAAGGTCATTTAAGTATACAACAGATGTTCCTCTGAGGGAAACAGACTTATAAAGTCAGGAACACAGAAGGGACCTAATGGTTTACTGGGGGTGGCGCATTAAGTTCATAGCAGTTTAACTCCTTTCAATGTTAAACAAAACAATGACGCAATTTTATGCACAATAAAAACCTGTCAAAACAATCATCCTGGGCAGTGGAGGTCCTTTCAGTCATTCTTCTTCTAAAGATGAACTGAGGGTACAAGTGACGGACATTTCTGGCTTCTCTGTGTGGTGAAGGCAATCCATGTGGCAGCCTCAGCAATTCAAGGCTGAATAGTCAGGGATGGTCAGAGTCTGAAGCTTGGGGTGGAGGGAGGGAGGGGCAGGCATAGCATTCAAAGGCAGAAAATCCATGGTCTGTGTGGTTTATAGGCCTTGCTAGCCTTCCACAGGTAGAATCCACAGTCACCTGGGAGGCAAAGTTGGCGGGGAGCTGAGCAAATCCTGTTCCCGTAGCTGCCTCCATATGTCACACTCCATCATTAGAGCTTTATCAGTCTGACCCCAAATAGTTTTTGAGTGCTTGCTAAACATTAGGCAACAACACAGGGGTTCAGCATCGACCCTTCAGGGTCCTCAATGGAAATGTGCTTTTCTCTGGGAGAGGTCCTAGAGCAGAGTGAGAGACGACTGGATTTGAATTCAGATCAGAGGCTAAAACCTAGTCCTGGCCTTTATTAGCTGTGTGACTTTGGGCAAGTTGCTTAACCTCTCTGAGCCTTTATATACCATTTATGAAACGGAAGTGGTCATATGTCACAAGATTATTGTCAGGCTTGAGTAAAAGAAATGGATGAAAATTCTCAGTATGGTTCCTGGAAGAGAGTGGAGGTTTCACTTCCCTTCTCAAGGAAGAGCCAGGCAGCATCCTGTCTTTGGGGAGCTTAGAGTTTCGATGGGCAGACAAACTCCATGTGCAGAAGACACTGATTCTGCTGGGCCTTAAGAAGCCTGGTGCTTTCAAAGTTGAGCAGAAGGCAGGGGGACCGGGGATGGTCTATAGGACCTGGAGCCTATGCCTCCAGGGACCAGGGATGGGTCCCTGGAGGCATAGGCCTTGAGCTGGGGCTGGTGGAAAGAAGCCTGTGGAAAGAAGAAGAGTGGGCCTTTCAGTCAGGCAGAGCCCAGCAAGTACAGGTGCACTGGGAATCCTGAAGGCATGTTGGAGGCCCACGGTGAGGCGGCCGGTCTGGTGGAAGCATATGGTTCAGTAAATAACTGGTGGGAATTAGGGATGTGAGGTACAGATTGAGAAGGGCTTTGAATGCCAAGCTTGGCATTTTCTGAAGCAGCCCAGACCACTGTGGCTCTTTGAACTAATGGACACTAATAACATTTATATTCCAAGATGTGTCTAGTTCATGAATAGGTGAAACCTGGCACACTCTCCTCTCTCCTGTGTCCATAGCAGACATTGCTAATCAATCTCAGCCCAGAGGCCAGGAGACAATTTGGGAGCTGCTGTAATTGTCTGTGGCTGTGGGGATGGAGGTGTATGCTGGGTGGATTTGTTCAGTTTCTTGGGAACATGGGGAGAAAGGACTCGCTGTGAGTGTAATGATCTTCATCTCTGCTGCTCCTGGGACGGACTCTGGCTCTGGAACCTTCTCAGCAGTCTCCTGGCTGCGCCTCGTTCACCGTGCTGAGCAGTCTCTGGTGCCCCCTGTTGGATCCCCAGCTCGGAGTCGGACAGCTGCCACTGCAGCTGGCGCCCAGCCACAGAGCCGGGCCGCAGGGAGAGGGGCTGGGGCTGGCAGCCTGGCCCAGGCACCCCGGGTCCGAGGTTCAGCAGTAAGCCGTGAGTTGTGGTTTCCCATCTGTGCCCTCTTTGGCAAAGACCCACATCTGAAATGTCTGACTGTTTGGGCAGGAGCTTGGCAGGCTTGGCCCCACTTTGGAAGGGGGGTGGAATTTTCCCAATGATAAACCATTTAAATCTTTCAGGACTTTCTACAGTTACCGAGGTGCCAGAAATAGAAGGCAAGTCTGCTTCACATTGTTGTAATTTCCTTCTTGATTTGCATTTCGAGCCAATTTTGATCTACGGAGATGGCAGCTCCCAGAGCTGAGTCCTGCCTCGGCAGGAACGGGAGAAGGGTGGAGGCCGCTGGAGAGGAGAGGCCACCCTTCAGCCAGCCAGCGCACCCTGCCTCTGCCCCCAGCATCTGTGTGGGCCTGCTGCATCCCACCCAGCCCCTTCAGAAGGGAAGGGCAGCTGCCTTCTGCTACCTGGAGAAGCCTGAGCAGCCTGGGGAGTGGGAATGGCTGGTTTCAGTCCTCCCTGAGCATGGCAGCTCTGGCCACACTGCAGCCACTCTCTTCACCTCTGTGGTCACTGTCATGTCTCCTGGAAGACGAGAATGGCCTCCTCCATGGTCTCTCTGTCTCCTCTCTTGGTCTCCTGCCTCCCTGCGCTGCCATTTCAGGCAGCAGCCATGGTGGTCTATTTAAGAGCGATGTTAGTAATAGCAGAGACTGATTGGATGGTCCTCTAGGTGCTTTGCACGCAGCAACCTGGGGGGGGGGGTGGCATTATCACTTTCCTCATGCCCATTTCATAGAGAAGGAAACTGAGGCACGGGTGTTTAGTAGCTCTCTCGAGACTACATAGCAGTGGAAGAGCCAGGACCGAAACTCAGCTTCTCTGGTTCCGGAGTCCATGCACCGTGTCCTCCTGGCTCTGCTGATGCTTCAACTCTGCTTAAAGCTGATCTCTGGCTTCCTGTTGCACTTAGAATAACAGCTGTCCCTTGCCAGGCCCTGCAGGATCTGACCGGAGGCCCACCTTTGATCTCTCTCAGGCCATTTCGTCTTGCTCCTTCAGCTCAAGTGAGCCTGGAAGAAGGTTCCTAGATAAAATCTGGACTTCAGAGAAACCATGAATACTTTTTCAGCAGCTGTATGTCTCATGCAAGGTTTGGGATATACTTATACTAAAGAAGTATTTGTTGCTCTCTGAAATTCAGATTTAGCTTTTGTGGGTGTGCACGCGCGCACATGTGTGTGTGTGTGCGTGTATGGGCACATGCCGTTAAATCTTGCAGCTCTGGCTTATTATCCGTTCCTCCAGTTGCTGAGTGTGTGTCCCCTTAGGGCCTTTTCTGCACTTTCCCTCCTGCCTGTAGGGCTCTTCCCTCACTCTGCCTAGCTGGCTCCTCTGTGTCCTTCATGTGTCAGATTGGGTGTCACCTCCTCTAGGACGCCTTCCCTGACCACCAATCTAAAGCAGGACTCCCTCTTCTTCCACTACAGAGTATATTCTCTCCCCACGATTTGGAGTTACATGGATAACCTGCATTAAGCCCGCCTTCCCACCTGGGCTGTGAGCTCCCCAGGGAAGGGCTAATGCCCAGTGCCAGCAGCAGCCAGGGCCATGACACTTGCTATGTCAATAAATAGCTCTGCTTGTACCCATGCCAGTCCCTCCTCTGGAAGCCCTCTCCCCTCTCCTCACCCCACTCTCTATGTATTCATACTGTCCTTTTAATTTGGTTGATTCAGTGTTACTGATGCACCTAGGTGTGTCTGGAGCCAAACTTGATAGGTCCTCGGGAGCTCAGTTTTGTCCACAGAGAGTTCTTGTGAGTAAAGGGGACACATGGGGACAGTGAGCCTGGTGCATTGTGCTAAGTGCAGAGCTGAAGGCCTGGGTGATGTGTCGTCAGGGGTGTGCCCTTCTGGCAGGCTCCTGTGCCGCCTGCCTTCACCCTCATGCTGGGAAATGCCAGTCCTCCTGGCCCTGTCTCAGGAGAGCTTTGTATAGACCTCAGGGGGTGGAGGGCATCCTGCTGACTCCCCTGCCCCTGCCTGCGGGAGGGTGGAGTTCCTGCTCTCTCTGCTTCCTCCCTCCAGCTCCTGGTAATAGCCAACCACCACAAGTTGATTTATAGGTTAGAATGCTTTGGGATGCAAGTGACAGAATGTATGACTCAGACTACTTAAGTCAATAAGAAAATGCTGTGTTTCACACTATGCGGAAGCCCAGAGGCAGGGCACACACACCCAACAGCTCGATGATGGCTGTAGGCACCCGGGAGTCCCTGTCCCTCGGCTCTGTTGTCCTCAGCATGGGTGCCACACTGGGGGCAGTTCCTGAGATCAAGGTGGCCCTCAGGTATGCGTGCCACTCTGTGGTCAGCCAGCAGGAGAGTGAGACAGTCAACCAACCATGGCATGTCTGTGCCTAACCTCAGTTTCACAGGGACAGTGGCACACTCGGGACCACGGATAGGTATCAGGGAAGTTCTTTGTTCTTATTTGCTTAGGGTGGAGGTTTCCAAACTGCCTCAGTGAAGGCACTGTCCTCCCAGAGAAGATTGGGTAACAGGTGCCTCAGGAATTTTCATGGCATCCTAGGCCAAAAAAAATACTGTAACAGTTCTCTTTATTAAGTACTTAGGTACAAACTAATTAGGGGCAAAATTCATAGTAATTAAAAAATAATGCACATAAATTGAAAAAAATCAGCTTTTTATAGCATTCTTAATTAACCATAGTTCTTTACTAAAGGGATTCTCTGTCTTTGGGCCCTACACAACTTCTCCAAGCTGGTAGACTGGACCCCACCATTCTTTTTTCCTATTTCCGTTGGTTTTTGTGCACTACTTGATTCTTATGATGGCAACCCTGAAACCTGACTTTACCAAGATACGGGGTCATTAATGTTAAAAATCACGAAGTACCTTGAGCACGTGGTTTTTGTGATTCTGATAGATGTCACTGTGCTTCTCTCGAAAAACCAAAATATCACTTAGTGCTACAGTGAATTCAGGGATGCACCTTGGGGCATCTCACTGTGTGGTTTGGGAACCACGGGCTTAGGGTAATTATTGTGCCTCCCTGAAGCCGGCCTGAGGGAGACCAGTATCTAAACAAAATTAGGGCTGTGTTTTGAAAGAGACAGAGAGGGAGTGGGTGCCGGATAGGTAACAGAATCCACTGAGGTGGACATTACGACTGTCACCTGAATGTTGAATTTCAAACCATCAAGGAAAGGGAACTACCTTCTGGCAGCTACTTCCTGACACATCCACTGCTGTTGCATCATTCCTGTTACATGGCGTCATTTCACCGGTTTCAGTGGGTGACTCTGTTCAGCGCATCAGTAATGGGCTTGGGGATTCTTCATCTCTTTTGTGAGGGGCTGGGGAAGCCTCTGAGCCCTTCCCAGAAAAATGAGAAGGAGTAGACTTATGTTCACATGCTGCTTAACCCCTAACTCACTTTGTCATTTTAGACACATTTTCTGACCACTCTCAACCTCGATTTCTGGTTGAGATCTATGAAATGCCGATGGGCTATCCCACGTGGTCTCCTCCAGGACAACATCCTGCCCTGGCATCAGGGGCTAGCTGGGGTGCTGAGGACACCTGTTCACTAGAGCCATGACCCCACCCTCCCGAGAGCTGAAGTGTCCCCTGTGCCAGCCACCCATTCATCCTGGGTGGTTCTGGCTTGGCCCAGTGGCTGGCATCTGGTCACAGGGCCACATTTCTGATCATGGCCTCTTCTCTCCAACCTCGGCCCCGAGAGAGGATTCTGTCCTGATCTCACTGCCAGGCTCCACCACCTGCAGCCAGGGATTGGGCTCCGGGCTCACCAGTGCCCTGGAGGAAATGTCTGCACGCTGAGTCAGCGAGGCCCGCAGGTACAGTTTCTCTTGGCTGCTACACAGGCTTATCAGAGTGCAGTGTCCTTGTTCCCCAGCGAGTGAGTTCAGACAATCTTTTTCTGGAGATTATGTTCCCAAGCCTCCGTGCAGCCCGGGGCTTTGATAGCCACCTGGTGAAGCGGCCTTCAACTCCCCTCCTGGGGAAGCTTCGTGTCATGTTTCGGAGCTGCCTGCCTGAGGGGCGCTGTGGGGCCAGAGCTGGGGGGTCAGATGTCAGATGAGCAAGGGATGGTTACTGCCTGGGCCAGACAGAGACAGGGTAAGGCTGCGGCTGGATGACTGGTACCCCCGTGGGCCGGGAGCATCTGCTCTCTCCTTGCAGTTGTGTCTATCTTCTAGTCTGTCCTCTGCTTGTGATGGTGTTTATGCTCTACAGCAAGCAAAAGTGACCATCAGATCCATCAGATCTTCTGTCAGGCAACCTTTTTCAAATGTTCCCATGTGTAATTACATTTAATCCTCATCATAACTTGATAGAGGTAACTTAATTTCCTTCTTTCCCAATTTGTAGATTACAGGATCTAGACGAGCCAGTTAGGTAACTTCCCAGGAGCATACTATTGGCAAGTGGGAAGGCTGGGATAGGTGCTGACGTGATTGGACACCCTGGTCCGGATCCCTGCTTCCTATACTGCCAGCCTCTGCCCTGGGCTGGGGGCCTTTGTATCCAGGTCCAGTGCCCTGCCTGACCAGTGAAGACCTGAGTTCACCCCACTCGCTGACGGCAGAGAGTCTGAGACCTGCACTTCTAATCTCCTGGGCCCAGACCTCTTTCCAAAGATGTTTAAGGTTTGTTTTTTTTTTTTTTTTTTTTTTTTAATTTTGTGGGGAAGATGGCCTTTGAGGGGTGGGGGAGACAGGGGAATGTTTGGTGCTTGGAAACCCCAGAACTGATAGTGGTGGCAAGATAACTGGATTCAGAGCAGCGAGGTCTGTGGTCGAGGGCTCCTCTCTCACTTGCCCTGAGCACAGTGTGGTGAATTCTCTGTTTATCAAGTGTAAACTGGTTCTGTCCTCCCAGAGAAGATTGGGTAACAGAGACCAAGAACCCTAAAAATGTTCCTACACTTTACTCAACAGGGCCATTTCTAGGAATCTGTCCCAGGGAAGTCTTTTGAAATACAGGCAAAGCTTTTCAGGTCATTACTTTTGCAATACCACAAGACAAACAAACTCAGGGGAATGCTCACATAAACCCTGGTTCAGCCAAGGGAAGGAAGACCATGCAGCCTTAAAAATTGGTGTTTAGGAAGGATGGAAGGAGAGAAATCCTGCTGATTTGAGGTTAAGTGAAAGGTGGGGGCAGGGGAAGGTGGGCACAGAATGACAGTGTTAAATACTTTAGCATCTCAGTTATTTGGAAAGAAAAAAATGAACAAAGGGAAACAAACTGGAAGGAAAATCCTATAATATTGATTGCTCCTCTCAGCAATTTACTGTTTGTATGGGTTTCTACAGATTTAGCTTTACTCGTGTAGCTGGAAAAAATAACCGACCAACCAGCCATAACAATAAATAGAAATGAACATTCTGGGGGGTTGGTGCCTTTCTGGATCCGGAGGGCAAGGGCAGCCCCAGCCTTCTCTGCTCCTATAGTGCCCAAGGGAGGGCAGGGCTCAGGGACCATCAGAAGCACCATGTTGAAATGGCCCAGAAACCTCACTGCCCCAGTGTTGGGGGGAAGGGGTAGCTCCAGCTCACCCTCACTGGAGGGAGGAGTGTGTGCACCTGGGTGGGTTGGGGTGGCTCCTTCATACAGCCCAATGAGCTGACTTTGCCTGTTGCTTGGGGAGGGCCCAGGAAGGAGCAGGCCCACTGAGGGGAGCCCCAGATGTCTGGCCAAGAGTTGATCTGTAGTTCGGCTTCCTTTCATCCCTTCTGCAAAGCTGAACAAAATCTGTGTTGCCATGGAAAGTGCTGCACATTGAGTGGGTGGGAAGAAGCAGGGCCTCCAGGCCAGAAGCGGTCTGAGTTCGGGTCTGGTTAAAAGTCCAGAGAGGTTGTGCTTTGGGGCGCCTGGGTGGCTCAGTGGGTTAAGCCATTGCCTTCAGCTCAGGTCATGATCTCAGAGTCCTGGGATCGAGCCCCGCATCGGGCTCTCTGCTCAGCAGGGAGCCTGCTTCCTCCTCTCTCTCTGCCTGCCTCTCTGCCTGCTTGTGATCTCTCTGTCAAATAAATAAATAAAATCTTTAAAAAAAAAAAAAAAAAGTCCAGAGAGATGGCTGGAGAGTCAGGGGAAACCTCCTGCATGGTCCAGGACGCCCAGCAGAGTCCAAAGCTCTGGGCTGGGGTGGGTCCACCAAAACCAAACCACAGCTCCCCCTGCACACCCACCTCCTGTGGAACTGAGGGTCCAAATGCCTTGCCCCCCAGGCAGGCCACTGGCTTGGGGAGTGAGTGGATAGAGCCTACACATAGGAGACTGTGGCCCTCAGCAGAATGTATTCCAAAAGATCCCGCTGCCTCATTAATAACCCTGTCACCCATCTTTCGAGTGCTTGTCTTGCCGTGGTGTGCCCTGCCCCGGCTACTCAGATGTGTACCCAGGCGTCAGTTGGATGAAAGCTGGAGCAGCCTGGGACCTGCCCCAACCCTTGGTCTGCTGCCTTGGGGAATCAACCATGAAGAGCGGGCCAGGGTCGGGAGGAGGAGGTGGCCTCCAGAAGAGCCACAGGGTGCTGAGGAAGGCCCCTAAGAGGCCAGTGGAGTGATTCTCCACGTGGCAGCATTGACAGTGAGGCTCCCCTGGTTGGAAGCCTGAGCTCTCCGTGGCTCTCCCCTGTTCATGTGATTCCTGTGTTCTGCTCATTCCTGAGCCTTTTCTCCCCCCACCAACAGACTCACCGCCAGAGTGGTGTCTCCGGCCCATGCGCTGTGCAGATGTGCACATGGGCCTCACGCTGCCCCCTGCTGGCCCTGGCTGCCTCGGTCTCCACTCTGGAGTCTGACTGACCCCCCCACCCACACCCCACACCCCAGAAGTTGTCTCAGGTTTCCTTTGCTGGATCTTGTCGGGACTTCTGTCTTCGTGGTGGCTGGACTGGCCCGCTCAGCTATGCCTGGCATGTGTGTGGTCACAGGACAGTCACGGAGAAACTTGGTGCTGGTTATTTTGGTTTTGTGTTTTGTTTGTTACTGTTTCTTAATACTGCTTAGAGGAGACAGAGATGTGGTTATGTAAGAAGAGTAAGGACTTCTGGCTGTTGGTGGCAAAGAAACTGACAGTGCAGGGCTTCAGTCCTCCCACCTACTTTGTCATAGTAGCTGTTGTTTATTGAGTGCTTACTGTGTACTCTGTACACCCTCATCGTATTTCCCCTAATTCTCGAAACAATCCTACAAAATAGATGTTTTGGGATCACTCATTCACACCGCAACTCTTGGACTAGTCTTCACTGTCCGCTAGGCATTCTTACCACCCCTGCTGTAAGATGCAGTGACTTAGACTGAGCCTCTGGTTCAGGGACACTCCGAAGCACTCAGGGCAAGGAATGAAGGGAGGTGAGGGAGGCCTGGTGGGAGCGGACCCAGATCTAGGGAGGCCTGTGTGTGCATCAGACTGGTGAGTTTGGGGATTGCTGCTGAGAATGGGACCCTCAGGAACATGACTTAGAACCAGCAGGTGTGTGTGTGTGTGTGTGTGTGTGTGTGTGTGTGATGATTTATTGAGAAGGAGTGTGGCTCCGGAAGACGACACAAGCACTGATTGATGAGCCTGGGGTCTGCTGGAGATGAGCCCACTTCATTTAACAGGGTCCCCAGACTTTCATTGAACAGAACGAACACAAAAGGAAGAGATGAGAACACAGGAACAACTGAGACTGAATTTGAAGTCATGACATTTGTTTTATTAGATTTGACTTTCTTAAAGGCTCCCTGTAAGGCTCAGATTACTCCCAGCCCCCACTTCCATTCAAAGGTCTTAGTGGACGCTTACCAGGTGCTTGGGCCTCTGCCTGCTGCTTTGGGGAGGGAGGGAGAGATTGAGTGAGCAAGTGTGGAGCCTGCACACAGGGGGTTACAGCCTAGGCGGAGGTGATAAGACCAATGTGTGTTTCCATGCACCACGGGCTGGAGGGGCAATGGGCTGGAGGGGCCATGAAGGAGGTGGCCCCTGAGTTGGGCCTTAAAAGTAGGGTAGGAGTGGGTACCTGGGTGGCTCAGTTGCTTGAGCAACTGCCTTCAGCTCAGATCATGATCTTGGAGTCCCTGGATTGAGTCCCTCATCAGGCTCCCTGCTCAATAGGGGATCTGCTTCTCCCTCTGACCTTCCCCCTCTCATGCTTGCTCTCTCTCATTCTCTCTCTCTTTGAAATAAATAAAATCTTAAAAAAAAAAAAAAAGTAGGGCAGAAGGTAGATTGTTGAGACAGAGGTAAGGACACATGGGGAGAAACCACACCATGAGAAAGGAGGGGACCATTTTAAGCATGATTGTTGGGGGCCAGGGTCTAGCTTGAACAGAGTGGAGGAGGGCGTGTGTGCTTTTTACCTTTCCAGTAATTAAGATGTAATTGACATATAGCCCTGTGTAAGTTTAAGGTGTATAGTGTGATGACTTGGCTTACATATGTTGTGAAATTATTACAGTAAATTTAATGTTCATTGTCTCATACAGATGCAAAAAAAAAAAAAGGTAGAAGAAAAAAATTCTTTTCTTTGTGACGAGAACTCTTAACAACTTTCCAGTATATCATATAGCATATAGTCATCTGTAGTCATCTTGTGCATTACCACCCTGGGACTTACTTATCTTCCAACTGGGAGTTTCTCCATTTTGCCCACCTTCCTGCACTGCCCCGCCCAGTGCTCCTACCTCCGTCCAAGTCTGATCTCCTTTTCTATGATTTTGATTTTTCCTTTTTTGAGATTGCACATGTGAGATTGTATAGTGTTTGTCTTTTTCTGTCTGTCTTATTTCAGTAAGCATAATGCCCTCAGAGTCCCTTCATGTTCTCGTTTATGGCTGAATAATATTCCGTTGTATGTATCTACCTCAGCTTCGTCATCCATTTGTCCATGGGCATCTAGTGGTTTCCATAGCTTAGCTGTTGTAAATAATCCTGCTGTGAGCATGGGGATGCAGATATCTCCTTGACAGAGTGATTTCCTTTCCTTCGGATATATTTCCAGAAGTGGAATTGCTGGATCCCTCAGTGGTTCTCTTTGTAAATTTTTGAGAAGCCACTATCCTGTTTCCCATAGTGGCTGCACAAGTTTGCACTCCATCAGCAGTGCACGAGGGTTCCCTTTTTCCCACATCCTCACTGACACTTTTATCTCTTGTCTTTTTCGTGGAAGCCATTCTCACAGGCATGAGGTTTTGATTTACATTTTCCTGATAATTAGTGGTGTTGAGCACCTTTTCATGTACCAGTTGGCCATTCATATATCCTTTTTTGAGGGGAAATATCTACTTAGTTCTTTCTCCTTTAAAAAATTTGATTATTTGGGTTCTGTGTTCTTTGAAAGCTTTAATCTAAGATGTTCCTGCTGAGAAGGAAAAGCAGAGTCCTAGGTCTAATCCAAAGAGTAGAAAAAAACCTGTCTTGAATTTCTTGCCTCCCATTCCCACCTGGAAAATCAGAGCTGAAATCCTTTCTGGTGAACAGCCCCTGCTCGTCCAATTACCTACAAAGTTTAAGAGGCATAATGACAGGGGCGCCTGGGTGGCTCAGTGGATTAAGCGTCTGCCTTCAGCTCACGTCATGATCTCAGGGTCCTGGGATCAAACCCCACATCGGGCTCCCTGCCCAGTGGGGCATTTGCTTCTCCCTCCCCCTCTGCCTGCTGCTCCCCCTGCTTGTGTTCTCTCTCTCAAATAAATTAATAAAATCTTTAAAACAAACAAAAAAGAGGTAGTATGACATAGTGGCTATGAGGTCAGCCTCCAGAGCAGAGACACTTGGGTTCTAGTCCTGGCTGAGCTATTTCTCAGTGCTGCGCCTCAGACATAAGATATTACATTGTTTAGACTCTTTGCATATTATTTTACTCAGCTGTTTAAAGGAGATGATGAGAATGTCTATTTCACCCAGTTGTTTTGAGAATCAAATGAGATATCATGCTAGAAGTTTCAGTGTCTCTGTGGCTCAGACTGTGCAGAGTCACATTTGAGGAAGCCCAGTCTGAGAGCCAAAAGTAACTTAAAAAGTGTTTCAGTCTTCATGCATGTCCTGAAGAACCTCATAGGAGAGCCATTCTGCAACTCTCCAAAGCAATTCCCAAAGTCACTCTCCTTTTCCCTCAATTTTCCCGCACCTGCCACAAAAATCCTCACTCACCAAAAGGGCTTTTCTGTTCTTTTCCTAGTGATTACCTGAATTGCATCATGACATGGCAAGTGGAGGGAGTTTGTGAGTGCTCATACATAGTTTTTATTTTTTGCATCATTACAGAAATAGTGCTTACAAAGCACTTAGCACAGAGCCTGGCTCTTTAAGACCTCAGTGCATTCTGTTATTAATAGGAAACACTGTGGAGGTGTGTGGGGGTTTCAGGTGGTTAAGCTTCTGCCTCTGCTCAGATCATGATCCCAGGTTCCGGGTTGGAGTCCCGTGTGGGGCTCCCTGCTCAGCGGGGAGTCTGTTTCTCCCTCTCCCTCTGCCTGCTGCTCCCCCTGCTTGTGCACTCCTTCTCTCCCTCCTTCTCTGCCCAATAAATAAATAAATAAATAAATAAATAAATTCTTTTTTTAAAAAAAGGAAACAGTGTGAAAGCACATACTAATGGTTCAAAAATTGGAGCTCAAAAATATAATCAGCTAATACAAATAGTACTTTTTCTCCTAAAAATATTAAATAACTGAAAACTGTTATGTAAACTTCCAAAAGTTCTTGAAAGTAATGCCCCTAATGCTTTAGTTCCATTGATGTGCTTCCTGAAATGGGGTCTGGATCAGTAAGGGAAATTCTTTCCCCCGGCCAGCTCTGGCAGCCTTTCCAGTTCCCTTTGCCACTCCTTGTCCCTGAAACCACAGTGGCACCACTGAAACTCCAGGGCGAGTTCAGGGAGCTCTGAAGCTGGAAGGGATTTGGGGGCCTCTTGGCCTCCAGAACAGGAGGGACCACCAGAAAGGAATTCCAGGTGGGAGTGGGCAGGCAAGGAGTCCAAGTGATTTGCTGCTTGTATTTATTGGAGTTGGTTGGAGTCTTAACTGAGAAGAACTGTGTGAGGATGGAGAGATGGACAATACAGAACAAGAGCCATTTGTTCCTTCATTCATTCACCAGCCCTTCTCTGAGTAGCTGCTCGGAACTGATTGAGGCAGACCATCTTTTCCAAAGATAGCGACACATCTATATCTATCCCACCCTACATGTTTTCCTTACAGTGTGACTGTCTCTCCTTCCACTGAGAAGTGGCCACCTGTTTATTCCCCTTCAGTTTGGAAGAGTGTGTGTGGCTGCCTTGATCGACAGAGTACAGCAGAGGTAATGTTGTATGACTTACAATTTTAGGTCATAAAAATGATACTGATTCCTCTTGTGTGTCTGTCTGACTCTCTGTCTCTTCTTGGATGCTTGCCCTTGGCACCCAACCACCCAGAGGAAGGCACGTGGAGGGGCCCAGCCAGTGCTTGATCAGTAGGCAGCATCAACCCCCAGCCATGGCTGGTTCTATATGCCAGCAAAGGCACCAGATGCTATGGGTACAATGTCCCTGCGTTGGTAAATTAGTGATGTCTGGAAATGTTGGACAGAAGAAACAACTGTTGCTATTTTGAGTCCCTGATTTTCGGGACAGTTTGTTTTGTGGCAATAGATTGCTAATACATAAGATGTGTAGGGAGGCTGGGCCCACAGAATGGGAGCGCTGTCAGGGTCTCTGGGGAGATTGCTAAGTTAACAGACAGCAGTCCTCTTGCTTGATAAGGCAGGATAGAGAGACACGCTGAGGGTGTTTGTCAAACCCCACTGGGGCTGGGGGTCAGGGCTCAGAAAGGCTTTTAGGAAGAGGTGACACTTCAGCTTCATCTGGAAAGGCAGGTAAGAGTTAGCCAGGGGGAGGATGGAAAGTGGGGGAAGAGTGTGGGGAGAAATTCCTGGGAAATGGCTGTCAGGGAGTTGTCTGGCTTTTCTCAGTCAGTACATGCGTGAGTGCTCTCTTGAAGAACTGACCATAGTATGGGGCCTTGCACCGGGCACAGGGCCTGGCATCTGCCAGGGCACATCAGGGTGGCGGCTCCAAAACCCTGTCCCCAGACAGGCTCTGCACCCTGGCAAGATGCCAGGCAGTGGTCCTGCTAACAACAGTGGGGACTCCTCCTGGATTCTGAAGGGCCAGCTTCTGAAGGGACTGGAAACCAGCATCACGGGGGAGGGTCAACAACCACAGCCAATGCGGTGGGCTAGCATTGGGAAATTTCCGAAATGGTGCCCTGCTCCTAGGTTGGGCAGGGGGGTGTTTATGAATCACAGCAGTATGAATGACTGACTTCCTTCAGATGTTCCCGGCCACTCCTCGTGGTCCAGCCACACTGCATGAACTACCCTTCTCAGAACATCGTTTCTCCCCAGTTTTCTTGGGTTTTGTTCCTCCTGCCACTTTCACCTCATCCTCACCTCAGGTGTCCCCTCCTCTGGGAGGAACTCGGAGATGCCCGCAGGCTCCTTAGGACTGCATGGCCCCCTCTGTTGCAGCCCTGAGATGTGATGCCCTGGCCTGCTTACTCGTGGGCCTCCCTGACTAGGCTTAGGACAGTGGGGTATTAGAGTAGGTGGGCTTAGTGTGTCTGTTAGTGTTCTGTGGTTTGGGTCCGTGTGTCCTGTCTAGGTATGGGTGCTGGCAAATGTCTCTGAGTGTCCATGTGTGTCTAATCCTGGCCGTGTCTGTATGTATCTCTGGGACTGCGTGCCTGTGTGTGTTGCGTGCCTGTGTGGGGATGCTCCCTCTGGGCTGAGAGCGGGGGGTAGAGACAGTCACCAGTCAGGAGCCAGCCAGCTATGTCTTCATGGAGTCTTTCGCCTGCCAGCCTCCCAGGACAGCCAGCCCAGCCCAGCGAGACACTCTGTGCCCTCTCTTCCAAGTTAGGAGGACATGTGACACAGACACAGCCTTGGCCCTGCCCACCCTCCAACCCCCCCTTATCCCCGCTGGGTGGTGTGCGTGTAGACATGGCCAGCATCTCCCTGGTCTCCGTGCTGCTCAGTAAGGAATGGATTATAATTCCTGGGCAGGCTGCATCTGCAACCAACTTGAGGGAAATAATTGTTGAGCGAGTTGAAAGAAAAAAATCGTAGCAAGGAACTTCAATCCAGCCAGCCATCCGTGTCATTAAATTAGGCTAATCTAAATCCTCAGAGCCTAATTTAGCAGCCTCCAAGGCCAACTGAAGCCTTACCCTACATGGCTCTCTGGAGTTCCCACTGCAGTGTCCCCAGCAGAGGGGAGCTCCAGGGGATGGGTGGGAAGTGACCTCACGGCCCCAGGACATGCAAAGCCATTATGGACACCAGCTGCTCCTCGGGGACCTGCTATGCAGGAAGAGGCCTGGGCTGGGGGTGTGGGCAGGGTGCCTGTGCTGGCCCTGCCCCTGTGCCAGTGTCCAGGCACCCAAGGACTCATCTGTGCTTGCCCAGCTCACGGGGCCACTAGCAACATGAACAGGGAGGGGTTGGCTTGGGGCTGAGGCCAAATTCCCTCAAAGTTACCTTAGTGTTGCTTCTCTGAGCTGAGAGCCGGGTCTTGTCAACACCACCCAGTGGCTGAATGGAAGAGAGAATACAAGATGAATCTGTGCTATCCAACACAGCTTTTGTAATGACTGCTGTGAATCATTAATTCCTTCACCCATTCAGACACATGGGGACTCATTAATTCAACCATTGCTCCCCTCCATTATTCATTTTTTCCTAGACCCTCTCCCCTCCTCATTCTCTCTGGAGTACTCACTCATTCACTGACTCTTCCTGTCCTCCCCCCCTCCCTCCTTCCTTCTCTCCCTGCCTCCTTCCCTTCTTACTTCCCTCACTTCCTCCTTTTATTCCTACCTTTGAGGAATTGCCTGAGAGATGCTCATCCTAGTGGCTGGCCAGAAATGAAAAGCACTTGAGGCCTCTTGCCTCAAGGATCCATGTCTAGGCCAGGGTCCTGAACTTGCTCCTCTTCCTGGATCCTTGCCCGTGGCTCTCCACTGCCCCCTTACTGGCATTTCGGGAGAGGGGAGTGGTGGGAGCTGATGGTGGGCTGTTGGGTGCACCTTTGCCAGGGGCACTCAGGAGGAAAGGTGCCGAACTGACCCAATAAATGAACCAACAGGGATGTGTGGCCTGGCCCCCCTCACCCTTTGATCAAAAGCCTCTGAACCCCTGATGACATCCCATGGCGTATTCCTCTATTAATCAGAAAAGCCTTGACAGATGTAAGCAATTTGTCTTTGGAGAGGACTGAAAGGGAGGGGGTGTGGGGAGGGAGCCCGCTCCAGCCCCGTAAGCGTGGAGAAGATGCTGAGGGTAAGTCTTGAAATGGGGGCTGAATTCATGCATACTAAGAAGGCAGGAGAAGCAAGAGCCAGGCAGATCAGAAAGGGAAGAGTTTTCATTTCAAAGCATATTTCTTCCTTGATTGAATAGGGCCCCCCCACTACTACCACCAAACCGGGATGCTGGAATGAGGCTCGATCCAGGGGTTAATCCCACCCAGACCCCTTCAGGACTCAGATGCTTCTAGTGACAGGGACTGGCAGGTGGGTTTCAGGTGTGGATTTTCTGACAGAGCAGCAGTCAGCGTTTTCCTGGTGTCCCATGGTTGCTCCGGTTTCTGCCTGCCGCTGCCAGTGAAGCGCAGCCCCAAATCACTAGCAAACACCCGCCGAAGCCACTGCACGGCAGGTCTAGCGCTGGCACTGGAGATGCGGAGAGAAGTAATGTCCATGCTCCAAAACACCCAGCCTAGACCACCAGACAGACACACAACCCAGGAAACGAGTCTTGAGATGCAGGTGGAGAAAGGAGGGAGTGAGTGTACCTGGTACAGTGTGGACAGAGAGGGGATCACCAGCTCGACAAGGTGGGGACACTTCCCAGGGGAGGAAACATAAGCTGGGTCTTCAAGGATGAGGAGATGTGCTCACATAAGGGCTTTCCCTTCTTTGTCAGGTTGGAGAACTTCTCCTCATCCTTCAAGACCCAGCTGGGCCTCCATTTATCTTCTCCTCTTTTCCTAATTCTTGAGTTCAGAAACTATGTCTGACTTATCTCTGTGTCCTAGTGCCCATCCCAGGGCCTGGCATAGAGTAACAACAAATGATCTCTGAAGTGAGTGGAACAGAGTTGCAGACAGTGGGAACAGCATGTACCAAGGCTCAGAAGGCAGGCAGGAATCAACATGGGGGTATAAGAGAACTACAGCCTATGTTTAATTGGTAGGGCTGTGTCCACACAGGGTTCTGTATCAGTAGGAAACTAAACACTGATTTGCATTTCTCAGTTTTTATTCGGATGTCTGGCACCCTACAAAGGCAGCCCAGATATTCGGCTGCAACTGAGGAGTATATACAATCTTATTTTCACTGTGGTTTAAAAAAAAAAAAAAAAAGAGTGCTCCATGAATCTGTTTAGATGCTTCAAACATAGATTTTAAAACTCGCTTTTGCAAATTTCAGAGACCAGAGCCACAGCCAGTGTTTTGATCATTTGCCTCCTTCCCTTTCCAATAAACACCTAACATACTTTGCCAAGCTTTCTGTGGTCGGGATTTACAGATCTGTGACTCACCCAAGTGAGCCAGGGAACATGAAAAGATGTCGCTGGGGAGAAATATGCGGGAAGGATGGGAGAGGTCAGCGCCTCCACCAAGCAGGACAGACTCCCACAGCTTTTCCTAATAAACAAGTTTCCAGGGCCCTTTGAATTCTTCCGGAGAGGAGAGGAACGTTAGCATTCACATGGAGGGGAGGAACATCACGGACAGTGACCACGTGGGCCTGGATCCCGAGAGAGGAGGTGTAAGCTCGGGTTGGGCCAGAAACAGAACTAGGAGGAGGGCCGGTACCGGAGTCGTGGTAGCTGACAACTGTCATTGAGCACCCGCTGTTTGCCCATCCCACAGAGAAGGTGGATTGTCTTGTCTGAGATCTTGTGGCCTGTAAGCGGGGAGCTGGGATCAAAGCTGGGTTTGTTGGTTCCAAGACCCTGTTGTTGCGTATTCCACTGTGATCTGGGCAGTGTCAGGCCTCTCAATAGGGCTGGGACCCGGAGTCTGGGCCTGAACTGCCTCACCGGCAGATTGCTGCTCATTGAAACAAGTCTGAGGACGCTCAGTGATACTGAGGCTCTCAAGCGAGTTTCAAGGGAGCTTGGGGTAAGAGGATTTTAGTTAGGATTCACCCTAGGCTTAGGGTGTCCTCTGAATGCCCTCCAACATGCCCGACTGGAACTGGAACTGCGCATGTGTACATTCCGTTCCCTGTGCCCACACTGTTCCCTCCAACAGCCTGACCCCCTCCGAGGCCAGTGCAGCATCCCCCCGCCTCGGCACCCCCCCACAGCCCGCTTTGCCTCCTCTGGCCTCCATTTATGTCCTGGTCTCTAAGCACCTGACTGTGGTAATAAAAAGCTGTCCTGCTTACTCAGCGCCTCTGGTTTAACTCCCCAACCCTGCCAAGAGGTAGGTCCCGCTGTCTTCCTTTTTCTGATGAGATAGCAAAAACTCTGGGAGGTTAAGGAACTGGCCAGAGGCCATCCAGCTAGGAAGTGATAATAGCCATCTGAATGTCTCATCTGTGTGACTGGGGAGCCGGCGTCCCCAGTGCCAGTGCTCTTCTGTCTGCAGGCCGCCTCACACACAGTCACTGCCCTCCTCTGGGCTGTCCCCGGCTCGGGCCCATCTCATCAACCTGGCTTCCCAGGTGAGGGGACTGGCCTCTTCCTCTCCTAGTGCCATTTAAACCCAGCTTTTCATTGTGTGTGTAAGGTGTCTTAGCACGTGGCTTCTGGAGGATCATTCTTTGCATGAGTAGCTTGTGGTCATGTGCATCTGTGCATGGGTATGAGACCACGTGTACATGTGATTCTGTGTGTGAGCATATGTGTGCATGTGAGTGTGTTGGTGGGCAAAGATGGGAGATAAGAACAGAGAGGAGTGGGAAGGAACTTAGGACAGAACAGGTATCCAGGAGATGAGAGGGGCCTCGTCTTCCCAGGGCTGTCCGCTGCACGCTGCAGGGGACAAGAGCAGATTGAGTCTGGGGAGCCTAGCAGGGGTGCAGAGCCTGGAGCCCTGGGATGCACAAGGCCTCTGGGAGGCAGACACATTCCTCTATGATCTATGGCTTCCGGGCAGCCTGGCACAAACTTGTTTAGACCCATAGGGGAAAACGACAAGCTTCCTACAAAAGATGACCTGCCTTAATGATGAGGTATGAAGAAATAGAGTAATAAATGTCATTAGCTGAGCGCATCTTGTGCACGAAGTGTGTTATGTGCACGAATGTATGTACCTCAGATCCTTGCGAGGGGTGCATTATGAGTGAAGAAACTGCCCCAGAGAGGTAAAGAGGCTTGCCAAGTCCACACAGCGGACTGATGAATATGGAAACATGAATCAGGACAAGGATGGGTCTGACTTCTAGTGACCGAAGCTGAGGGCCCTCCTGGGGGGCTGCCGGGTCTAAGCTGGTGGGGGTGCCCGGTGATCAAGGAGGACCCATGTGTTTCCCACCATTGGTGCAGAGCATGTGTCAGCAGTATGGACAGAACTTTGGAGAGCTTTGTTAACTGAGTCTCAAAGGTCAAGTAAGGCTCACCAGGGAGACCCCAGGGCAAGCGCATGTTCTCACCAAGCTCATCCTGCCTCTGAAGCCATGGAGCTGGCCTTCCCCTTCCTTTTCTCAGTCTGATTCTTATGTACTTACTGGGGCTGAGTTCCAGGCCCACCTCCTCCAGGAAGCCTGGCTTATCCCCAGGGCGGCCCCACACTGGCCTGTGTGCAGGATGGCTATGAGCCAGGTTGGGTGCTCCAATGTGGTGGAAACACCACAGCCTGGAGGCCCAGCAGAACGCTGGCTGGCCGAAATGGAGAGGGAAGGAAGGCAATGAGCCATTGTCATCTGCTGAACAAATGCAGCGTTGGGGAGCTATCAATGGCCTCTCGTGTGGAAATAAATTCTAGTCAAAGAGCTGCGACTAAGAAAGTCCTTAAAGAGTATGGAGATGTGAGTATAACCAGCATACTATTTTTAAAATGCCTCTGAACATACACTCTAAAATGAGTAAGCTGGCTTTTTTCTCTGAAATCCCACCTACCCACTGAGGCAAAGCCATGGGGTTTCAGGGGAGGAGCCTAGAAGACGGTGCTCCCTAGGGCAGGGAAGGAGGAAATGCTGAGAGGAATCTTTCAAACTTCAAGGGTGGGGGGGTGGGGTGGAGGAAAACCTCTCATAGTCCTGGAAGGGAGAAGTAAAGAGAAAGAAGGCAGGGGATGTGGTCCTGTGTCCTCCAGCTTTCCCTACAAGCCCTCCCCACCAAGAAACCTGAGAAATGTGATATAAGAAGATGCATAGAAGTCTGGGGGTATTTCTGATTTCAGGACTTATTTTATGGTTCTCATGGAGGTAGACAGAACATTTTGGTTCCTGCATCCAACATGGTGCCGCTGCCCAGAGGACAGAGTGAGCAATGGCTGGACAGGGAACTGTACGAATAGTGGACAGTCTTCTTTGGTCTTCTAGAGGAATCTGGAGTTGTTCACAGGTTCCCACTGGGAGATATAGGAAGAAGGGAGCAGAACATCTGGGCGACCGCCATGGTGAGGGTCAAGGGGTCCCAGAATAGAGACCGGGAGGGGGAGTCTGAGATACAGGACGTGCAAGTGTCACTGAGGATGGGGCTGGGTGCTGAGATGGGGAGCCCAGTGGGCACAGGCCAAGCTGAAGGAAAGACCACGCGTTCTCAGCCCAGAGCTCCATCAGAGGACATCAGGAGTGGGTTGAGAGAACAATTCCAAGGCTCATCTCACTTTCCCGAGATCCCTCTCCCACCACAAAGGGCCACATAAGCTTCCCCTACTCTTAGAAGCTGTTTGGTAAGAAAAAGAGGAAAGCGGGAGAAAAAAATATTTACCTGAAAGGGACTAGGATTCTTTCATTGTTAAGCTCAGTGGCCGCTGGCTTGCCTCTGCTATTCTGACAGAGGAGATCATTTATAGAAAATAAAAAGTCTCAGTCTGGGGCTTAGTCCAGTGTGTGAACTTTTTTTTATCGTGAAACAAGATGATTCTCAGGTTTGGCCATAACTTTATGCTGAGGGCGCAGTATCTCACATGTGAGAAATCTTTTCTCTCTCTTAGGTAATTTACCATTTATCACCTTGAGTACTATTATCATTTATTATTTGAAATACGTAGAACCAGAGGCCTTGGAAGACCATTATACCCCATTTCTTCCTCCCTTCAAATGGGAAAGTTCTTGCTGTACTCCCTTCCTCTTCCATCCCAGTTCCTGTGTACCCTCCACGGTGCCTCCCTTCTGTGGGGGAGATGAACAAGGGTGCGTATGTGTTCTCTAGCTCCCCAGCTTCACTGGTATCCCACAGGGAGGGGGCCTGGCCAGCTGGAGTGCATATTGCCAGAAGGAGTGACAGATCTAAACTTTGTAGCCTGAAACCGCATTTACTATCAGCTTTTAGCTGCAAGTAGCAACTCAACTAAGGGTGACTTAGAAAATACAGATACTTAACAGAGAGACTGAAGAGAGGTGGCTCCAGAGTTAGTTCAGTGGCTTGAAGATGTCATCAAGTACCAAGGCTCTTTCCAGCTATTTTCCTATCCTTAGCACATCAGCATTTTGGCCCCCATGCATGTTGCCTCACAGTCACAATATAGCTGCTCTAACTCCAGACATCACATTCTCATACAAGTATACTCAAATTTAGCTCATATGCCTGTCTTTTCTGGTCAGAGAATTTCCTGACCAGGGAAGGGAGCTCATGTGCCTACTCCTCAGACTAGGCTCTATACCCACCGGCCCTAGATCAAGATGTCTATTATTATCAGATAATCAAGGGTCTCTTAGCAGAGTGAAAGGTTGGGATGTGTTTAGGCTGGAAAGCCAACCGTGTTTGCTGGTGGTTCAAGTAAGGCCAGGCAAGGGGCAGAGCCAGGGCAGGAAACCTCATGAGGCAAAAGCTAAGAGGAGACAAAAAAGAGGATTTAGAGTGGGTCACGGCTGAGCTGCCGTGTAGATGATGATGATTTGGTAGGGATGGAGCTACAAGTTCCAGAGCCTTACCATGTGTCACACTTGCTCTGCATTGTGCAGTCCATGCTTAATCCTCACAGCAATGCCATTGTTTTACTCAGAGGGGAACTGGGGTCCCCTCTGTGTGCTAGTGGTTGGGGGGAGATGTCGTTACTGCATGCCACCATGGCTGCTGGTGTGGAATGCTGGAAGCATTTCAAAGCAGCTGCTGTGTGTATATTCCTTCTTCCCTCTCCTATCACATATTTAAAAATACCTCATGAGTCTCCTCCATTAGGCTCCTCAAAGGTCCTCACATTCTGGGATATACTGGAGAACAAGATTGACAAGGTTCCTGCTCTCACAGAGCTGCATTCCTGTGGGAAGCATGGGAGAGTGTCAGTCAGTCAACAAAAAAGATGCTGTGGTAAGGAAACTGTGACAAGTAAGTGCCACCAGGAGTTCCTGGAGAGAGAGCCCTGTATATACTGATAGTTTAGGAAGGGCTTTCTGAGAGAGAGGAGGAGGTAGTTGGGTTGAAACTTCAGTGTGATATGGTGCAGCCGCCTGACAAGCCTGACAATCTGCGGGAAGGGAATTCTAGTCAAAGGGACAGCAAGGGACCAGGCTTGGGCGTTGTTGGTAGCATTTGAGGAACAAAAGCAAATCACCCTGGCTGGAGCCTGGCTGGGCAGGGGTGAGAGTGGAGGGGAGTCTGGATTTTTTCCCCAGGTGATAGGGGACACAGCAGAGCATCATCAGCGGGGGAATGCCTAATCTGAGTTACGCTTTTGGACATGTACTCCTGCGCACAGAGCTCTCCCTTTCCTGTGGGGCACACTGACCCTCCTTGTCCCGTGGGCATTGGTCATGTCTCCCTCAGAGGGCTTCAAGCTCTTGGAGATGAGGACAGAATAGTGCCACCTCCTGCACCTGCATGAAGCCATCAGCAGTGAACTTGTGACAGAGAAGCCGATGTTCCTATCTCCATCTGAGGGGACCTGACGGCAGCTGTCCTGGGTGGAGAGTGAGCAAGAAGGTCTCTGCTTCTCCAAAGTGTTGGGGTCCCCCCATTTCACCCAGCACAACAGGCTTGGTTGGGAATCTCTTTCCTCCCTGGGAGATGTTTCTTTAGGGTGCTGGGGGTTCTCCTTGATCTGGCCTTCCAACACAAGCTTGGAAGTAGCCCTGGGTCTCATTAAGAGAAGGCTGTCAAATGATCTCAGCGTCCGGCAGATCATTCCCACAATGAGATCTGATAGGTAGCAGACATGTGTGCTGGGGTGACCTGGTGAGCAGCTACCCCTCTGCCCCCACCCGCCAGCCGGGGGCCTCCCCGGCCCTTGCAAGGTGCTCTCAGAACTCGACTCTGAATACACGAAACATGAGGCCGTCCCCCTTAATCAGAGCTGACTTATGGGAAAATTAAACACAGAAGGACACGCCAGCTCCAGGGAAGGTTCCTTCCCTCCCTTCCTGGAGGCTCAGCCTGACTCTGAGCACCTTAAGGGGGAAAGGCTGACCCTGCTGTCAGCCAGAGAGCTGTGACCCCATGGTGGCAGTTGCATTGAGATGACGTGTTCCTATTATGGGAACAGGGAGGCTAGTAACAAAAGATGAGTAAAACACAGAAATCTTTTGTTCAGAATGTTCTGTCTACTCTCTAAGTCCTCGTGGCTGGATATCATTGATCTTTCAGAATTACTGAACTGAAGTCTCTTTAAGGTTTTCCAGAAGTGTCAGGTACAAATTATCTAACTCCTTCTGCAGCCATTAGAAGGAATGCAGGTTCTGCGTGAGGCAGTTCACAATAGAGAGCCAAGGGGCCAGGGCAGAGGGACCGTCGGTGGGCCAGAACTGGGAAACCTGGAGAAATGGTTCAAGATGCTGAGCTCTGTGGAGGGGAGACAGATTTGGCCGTGACTCGACTTTACCGTCACTGTTTGGATGGAAGGACAGGCTAAAAGTCTTCTCCTTTGAGCCACGTTGAACTTGCACATGGGGCAACAGGGTGATCCAGAGCCAGGGGTCTTCTTCATGCACCCTAATTTGTCCAGAGAGCCCTTTGAAGGCTGCTGTGGGCTCCCTCTCCACTTAAAAAGACCCTTTCTCATGAGGATTTAAAGCATATGCTTGCTTGGCCAAGGCTGTCAAAATGCATCACAGAGATGGTCCCAAACCAACCGCTGAGCACCCCCCCTGTCCTGATCAAAGCAGAAAAGGCAGACGTCCCGCTGCCCGTGGATGCTGGAGCAGAGTGCGGGGAGAGCCAGCTGGGACTGCAGGCTGACAGCCCTGCTAGTCATGGGTTTGGGAGTGGGGGAGTTCCTGTCCATGTGCTGCTGACCGGTTAGGAAGCCGGACGGCCCCTGGACCCAAGTATCTGAGATGGATCAGTGGCTACTCATGTCCAAAGCCAGATCAGGGCAGCTAGGGTTAGACCAGGGAATCAGAGCCTGGCAGGGCTGGATGGGGAGGAGCCAGCCCCTACAGGAGCTGGTAGGAAAAAAAAAAAATACAGATGGTGCTTGTTCCCTGGAGGTGGGCGGAGGACCAGAGGACATGCCCCATATCTGAAGCTAACTCCACAACAGCCACCTTGCATGAGCACCCGTTGTGCGCCTGGCATCATGCCAGAGCTATCACACCAATCCTCGCGCAGTCCTCCTACAAGGCCTTGGGGGTGGACATACTAGTGCCTCCCAGTTTGATAGATAACACAATGAAGGGCACAGAGACTCAGCGCTGTGACCAACTTCACCCAGCTAGCTTGTGGCACAGTTAGGATTTGAACCCATGGCTGTGTGAACCCAAAGTTGGAGCTCCTAATCCCCAGCTGTATCACCGCCCAGAGATCAGACAGGACATAGCCTCATCACAGAGGAAAGGTGATGGTCAGGGGGCTGAGAGCTTGGGGGTACAAGGGCTTCTCAGTGGGAGGCTGGCACAGAGGAATTCCATGGGTGGAGAACCCCAGCTCAGCAGTTGGGGAAGATAGAAAGAGGAAGATAAGAGAGATTTTGGGGGGACCGGGGGCATGAGTCCCAGCCTAGATCTGCCTGGGGATGGCTGGGGTGCGGGGGTGGGGTGGAAGGTTGCAGGGCTAGGTAAAAGCAGCCCATATTCTCCATCTCATCACTGTTCCTGACATCCTCGAGTCTGGGATGTGGCCCCATTCTCTGCAAACTTCTGAGAAAAGGGAACTCAGAGGTGAAGTAAGTGTTGCCTGGTTTATGGTCATTACAACAAAGAGGCTAGTTCAGAAGAAAGCTGCAAATCAGCTTGGGAATGAACCTTCTGGGATCCTAATGGCCTTGCCTTGGCAAGACTTTAGGTGAAGAAGAGGTAATGTGTGTAGGAGAGAGACAAGACTGTGTGGCTTCCTAGACTCTGCTTTTCTGGTTCCCTGGCTCAGATGTCTCAGGACATCAGGCCATTCTGGTCCTGTATTTTCTCAAATGGCCTATGGAAACCATTTGCCTATTTGAAAGAACTGAATTGCTTCCTTACTATTGAGTTGTAAGTGTTCTCTACATATTCCTGCTGTGACTACCTCTGTGGTATCAGGGCTCCCTTTTGCCTTTCCAGTTATATAATTCCTGGTTAACAGTACTTCTGTGAAACAGGATCTGCCGAAAAGATTCTTTCCCTCTCCTGATGGAGATACCTATTCATACCTGATGCCTCACGGGTCCAAAGCAGAGAATGACTCCATGTCCAGGTCATTGCAAGTACTCAGTGAGGAGGTGCCCATGAAGAGCGTTGTGGTCAGAGACCTGGCACCCAGGGAGGACTCGGGCAGGGGGGCCCCAGCCAGGGGCCCCCAGTGCAGTGCCTTGTGTCTGTTTTAAGCTGAGGGAGAAGCAGAGTGGTTGAGTTTAAGAGGGCCTTAATGAGAAATCAAAAACTTCTGACCTCCCAAATGCGTTGTTAAGAAGCAGAAAGGTGAACTGGGTGTTAGGGGCAACTAATGAATGGTTGAAGACTACATCAAAAACTAATCATGTGCTGTATGTTGGCTAACTGAACATATTAATAATAATAAAAAGAAGCAGAAAGGCGAGGCCTAGCCTGGCAGATACTATATTCAATAATAAGAATACTAACAACTAAAAAAGGGCAAAAAATTTGAATAGCTACTTCACAAAAGAAGACATCTGAATGACCAGCAGGCACATGAAAAAATGCTGAGTGTCATTTGTCATAGAGAAATTCAAATTAAACCACAGTGAGTTATCACTACACCCCCATTGGGTTGGCTGAAGTTAAAAAGACTGACAATCCCAAGTGTTGGTGAGGATATGGAGTAAGCAAAGTGCAGCTGCTTGGCTAGTGGGCTGCAAAAACACAGAGGCACAGAGCACCGATAAAGGTCAAACTCGTGTAGAGGAAAAGAAATCAGGCACAAAAGAGTACCTACTGTATTTTTCCATGTGTATGAATCTCAGGAAAAGCCAAGTGGAATATATAATGATGGAAAACAGACTGGTGGTTGCTTATGAGCCAGAGGTGGAAGGGAGTCTCGACCAGGAAGGGGCCCAGAGTCCTTCAGAGAGATGAGAATCTTCTCTATGTTGATTGTGGCAGTGGCTACATGGGCTTATACGTTGTCAAGACTCATCAAAACATAGACTTAACATGGGTGTATTTTGCTGACTGGTGTTATGCCTCAATAAAGTTGGCTTCAGGAATAAATAAATGAAATCTTAAAAAAAAAAAAGGGGGGCGCCTGGGTGGCTCAGTGGGTTAAAGCCTCTGCCTTCGGCTCAGGTCATGATCTCAGGGTCCTGGGATCGAGCCCTGCGTGGGGCTCTCTGCTCAGCAGGGAGCCTGCTTCCTCCTCTCTATCTCTGTCTGCCTCTCTGCCTACTTGTGATCTCTGTCAAATAAATAAATGAAATCTTAAAAAAAAAATAGTTGGCTTCAGGGATATCAGACATGAGGCAGAGAGTGTTGACAAGACCGACCCTCAGATATGAGGCAGGGACCCATCACCAGAGAGAACCCCCATGTGGATCCCCCTTCAGATTATACCCCTTTCACAGCCCCCTGTGCTGTGTATCTGAGTTTGCTCCCTCACCCTCCATCTTGCTCTGTGTCCAAGAGGCTGACTGGGGTGGACTGCATGGAGGGTGCCCTGCCAGTGGTCTTTCTGTTAGATCTGCCAGGAGCAGGCATCAGCAGGAGCTCCAAGGGCGGAGGACCAGGAGTTGCTGCAGGCTTCCTGTGCCCCTGGACTGAAGGACATAGCTCCCTCATCCGTGTCTGGATGGCTCTCCCTTCTGGGTTCTCGTAACTTTCTCATGCTTCTACCCTTTCTGAGCCATCCATTGATCAAACTGACTTTAAGTTCTCCTAATTCGAATGTGCCATCTCTTGCTTGAGGATGGACAATCCAATGGACAGAGCACATAATCTTTTTGGCAAAACAAAACAGAGGCTCTGAATCTGGCAGGAGAATTTGGGGTGCAGGTGGAGCCAAGGGGCCCCACATTTCCCATGAATGCAAGCTTTCGCTCCCTCGCCTATGGGAGCTGGCTGCGGGGACACTGTCCTCTTCCAAAGCCTTGGCCCAGGCCTGGACAGATTTTTTCCCTTGGTTCCCTACAGGGGTTAAGACTTCTTCAAATTAGTCCATTCCAAGGGACTGTAGCAGGCACAGAGACAGAGGGGAGGGTACAAGAGGCCTGCAGCACACAAGTGGCACAGAGGGTCCCCAGCAGCCCCCTGCATGTGGTGCCTTGCACAGCTGAGTGTGGCCCGGTGGGCGGAGCTGCCGTGCGGACCACCGCTCAGCCGGTGCTACTGCACGCTCTTAGCATGGCCGCCGTTCCCACCTAACTGCATCTTCTCATTCCAGCACTGTGCTGGAGACACTACCGCTTCCATTTTTTACACAAGATCAAACGGATCTTCAACAAAACCAGGTAATCCATCCAGGGTCTTACCAATTACAGCTGGGAAGTCTGGCTTCAAACTCAGGGCTCCCTCCTTGGTCTGACTCCTAGGCCACCTTGCTGCTGCCTCTGTGGTGGCTCACAGATGGTAGCAGAGGCTCACAGCCTCTGTGGTGCTTCTCCCACCAGTAAACTCCAAGGACCAAAAGGATCAATATTCTGGCACCCTCCAACATGCCACAGCGAAGCCCAGGGCCCCAGGCCTTGCTGAGCAGAGAGGAGGAGAGGCAGGCCATCTCTCCATCTGCCCCCGCCCCACACCAGGGCCCTGTCAGAACCCACAGTGGAACAGAGCCCAGGACTCACCTCACTGCACAGGGCCCTTGTCCTTGGCAGCGGGAGCTCCTCCATGTCCCGATGTCATGGGGGAGCGTTGATGGCTTGTCTCTGAAATGCCTTGTGAGCCTGCCCCAGCCACCACGCTGGTCCCCGGGCTCTCTTTGTGGTTGGAGGCCAAGGCTGACCTCGTCTGGTGGGCCTCCCCACTGAACCCCCAAGCACCCAGCTGCACACTCTATGCTTATTTTTGGAGTTATAATACATGTATTTAGAGTTTACAAGATATATATATATATATATATATATATATATATATATATATATATATATATCACCCTTGTACATTCCCAAGATCTGAGAAGCCCTATGTGAGCAGCCACCCCTCCTCCCTAGGACTAGGGTGTCTTAAGAGCAGCACTAGGACCCTTGGGAAAGATAATTCCCAGGGAATGTGTTGGGGGCTGTATTGTGCGTTGTGGATGTTCAGCAGCATCGCTGGCCAGTAGCACACTCCTACCCCCCACATTTGTGGCAATCACATAGTTCTCCAGACATGTCAAATATCTTGGTGGGGGGCAAAATCACCCCAGTGGTGAAGCTCTCCCGTGGAGAAAACCATTGTGACTTGGTGACAGTTGGGACTTTGATTTTTAGAGTTGTAACACCCATGCGCACATCCCTAAAGCAACATGGTTTTGTTTTGCTCGTTCTAAACTTTGTTGGAAATGGAGTCACACGTAGGTGCTCTCAAGTCTGGCTGGGCTGCTTTCTGCCACTTCGCGTAGGCGTGTGCCGTGTGTTTTCATCACCACGCAGTTTTGTCGTGTGAACATGCCACATTGGCTCTTCCGCGTTCTAGCTCTGCTAGCCCTGGGCCGCTCCAGTCTGGGGCTGTGCTGAGCGGGGCCTCTGAGTGCGTGCACCTGCCGCTTTCCTGGTGCACACATGTGTTGCTTCTCCAGAGCACATACCTGGGAGTGGGATTCCTCTGAGGGGTCACAGAGTGGACGTTGTGTTTTGCGTAGTTGTAGTCAATCAGCCTCCCACTGGCAGGGTGTGAACATTCCTATTGTTTCACATCGCTGACAACAGTTGGGATGGCCATTTTTTAAACATTCGTTAACTGAAGCACGCGTACATGTTATGTTCTTCTTTGCACCCCACTGGTCTGCACGCCATTGGGAGCCTGCCCCTGCATGCTGTCCCAAGTGATCAGAGCCTTCCTCTGACTTAGCTCTCCCTGCCTGCATTGTCACTGCCTCATTTCAATCCCGTTTCTCTTGCCCGGGAGCCCCACAAAAGCAGAGATGTGTTTCCCAACCCCCCCAGCAGACTGTGTGTTGGATGAATGAATGAATAATTCTATTGCAGGGGGGATCCACATATGTGTTAGCCTCTCCTTCTGACAAGAGGGGAAACTGCAGCCCAGCCCCGTGGGCAGAGACAGGGGCCCAGAGCTCCATGGGGAGGCAGGCAGAGGCTTTAGACTCTTAACCCCGTGTTTCCCAGTGTGACCCATGTCCCAGCCCTCCACCACCCCCAGCTGCTACTTGGGCTGAAGGAACAAAAAGACCCTAGAGTCACCCTTCTTCTTATTGTTCTCTACCCACCCCCATTCCCCAATACATTTTGTCCTGAAAGCCTCTTGGGGTCCCAACAGGGAGGCAGCAGGCAGGTTGGGGAGAACTGCCCTGCTTCCCTGAGGTGTCTGGATTTCTGGAAGGTGTTGGTTGGGGAGGGAGGGCATATGCCCATGGTGTGACGGAGGCACAGCTGTAGGGCAGCCTGTGTTTGTCTGTTTCTCTACTGCATTTGGGGAACAGTGACATTGACTGTCATTTCCCATCCAGGAAGGTTCGGGAGAGGCAGATGGATGGACACTAGGGAGACAGAAGCTATTGAGGCCAGCAGCCTAAAATCCTGAGAGTGTGGGAACAAGGAGAGAGGCAGTGAGGGAGAGCCTTCCTGAAGACAGAATGCAGGACTGATGGCTGGGGGGGCTGCCAGACCTGGTGGAGGGTGTGGCCAGCAGATGGTAGCGCTAACTAGCAGGTGCACTTACTCAGTACCTACTGTATGCCTGGCTCCCTATTAGGTACTTTACTGGCATCATCCTGTTTTCCTGTCTTAAAGCTAGGGTTGGCATCATGTCCGTTACACAGATGAGGACCCCGAGGCTTGGAGACTAGGAGCAGCTTGTCTGCAGGCTCTGCTTCTGCAACAGTTACACACTCCAGCCAGGGCTGTTGAGTGGACTTAAGACCCTCCCACTATAACATGTTCCTTGGAGGCAAAGCCACAACAAACCTAAGCCACGTGAACCACAGAGGGCAGGACCCAGAGAGAGAATGACTTCAGCAGCTTCCAAGAACCAAGCGAACCTCTCCAGAGTCTGGAGGTAGGTGGGTGGGGGGAGAAGGGCAGGTGTGACAGAAGCCGGGGGTGGGGGTTGGTTGGAAGAGCAGAGGAGCCCTTGAGAGATGAAGAGATCTCACTGGAGGGGGGGCATCCGGGGGTTCAAAGTGAAAGACCATTTTGGTTGCTAAGGTTACTGTCTACCATCTTTCTAGAGTACCTCCCAGTGTGCATTTTCAAAGTGCGGACAGTTTTGAAGCCCTTTCACCCAGATGACCCCTCATAAAGTCTGAGGGAGTAGAGTTGCCAGATAAAACACAAGATGCCCAGTTAAATTTGAATTTCAGATAAACATCAAATAATGTTTTAGTAGAAGTATGTCCCAAGTATTGCTTAGAATATACTTGTAGGAAAAGATTATTTGTTGATTATCTGAAATTCAAATCAATCTGGACATCTTATATTTTCATTTTGCCAAATTTGGCAACCCTAAGAAGGAGGCCTGGACTGGTGTCCCCACTTTACTTGGAAAGGAACGGAGGCACAGATAAGTTGTATGGGGCATGGCTGGCACTGGCACCGTGCACCCCGATCCCAAGCCTGGGCCCTTTTCACTCCACACAGCTGCCACCTCTGAGAGCTAATTGATGCACAGAGTTGCAACCTGACATCTGGGGCATGTGTCAGACCACAACAGAGCCTGTCTTCCCTTTCATCAGGCCCGGCCGGGGGAGCTGCCGGAGCCCTTGGAGGGAGGGAGAGCTGTAACTTCAAAGGCCGTGTTGCTGAGAATTCCAGCTACAGCCTTCTAGGTTTGCTTTTGGCTTCGTTTCTTGGACTCACTTGGCTCTGGGGACTCAGGTTTTACTTGTATGTACTGAGAAGATATTGTTCCTTTTTTTCCACTGGGGGGAAAATAACACCTTCACTAAATGGTGCACGGCCATTTTCCAAATTCTTTTACAGGGATCCATTCATTCTCACATCAACCCCATGAAATGCCTTCATGTACTGTTGTCCCCATATTGCAGATGGTATCATGGAACCTGAAGCACTCGGGGCTGTCCAGGGCGCACAGAACAGGGCTGGCTCTGGTCTAAAGGTTTCCCCAGGCCGCCACAGTGAGGGGAAAATTACGTGATATGGGAGTGGCTCCCAGATCTCAGAACATAAATCTCACCAAGCCAGAACCCAACAAACCAAGTCATCCCAGATTCTGCCTTCTTTTCTGTGAAGGAGGCAGTTTCAGGAGGCATGGAAATAAACTAAGATTTGAACTTCTCTTCCAAAGAAGGGGTCCTGTCTTCAGGACAGGTCAACCCCTCCTGATGTCTTGCTCTTCTCCTCCTTCTGTGGGCTTTCTGTGGGGTTCAGAGTTAACACTCAAAGCCACTAGCATTGATGCGAACTGTGTACACTGATACTTCAGAAAGATTATCAGCCATCTTTCAAAACTGAAAGCAATTTTGGGTGTGACTTTACTCCCTAACAGAAGAGCCCCTGCCCCAGCCCTCTGGCCAGCCCAAGTGTCCCAGTTGACAGTCTCAAGGCTTGGTGATAAGGTTGCCGTTGGGGTGGATGCCATGCTGCATGGAACAGACCTCCCAGCGGCAGCACCTTCTCTTCTGGTGGGCAGCAGAGGGGATCAACCCCGCCAGCACACCACATGACCAGTTTGTACCACTTTTATTCAGAGCAGAGGTGGTCCTGGCCTCCCCACATTTCATTTCTTAAGTGTATCTGTGTGTGTTTGTATGTTTTGGGAGATGGTGCTGCCATGGATGCCCTAACCAGCTTCTCTCCTGTAAGCAGCTCAGACGGGCCTCAGCTGGGCTCCCTGCCTTGCTGGGAAGCAGGAGGTGAAGCCTCAGAAACACAATTTGTGGTATCGGTGCAGATGGGAACACATCTGTGTGTGTGCGTATGTGTGTACGCACCCACATGTGCTGTGACCAGGACAGTCCTGTCCTCCTGAGACAGAAAGGACAAGTGAATCTCCACTCTCAAGCCCATTTCAGCAGTCAGGACAAGTCAGAGAAAGAGCAGCCTTCCACAGTCACGGTCAAGAACGGGGTGAACCGCCACAATGACAAGGCTGCATGTAGGTGTGTTGATGGAAGGCTATGCCCAGCTGCCTGGCCGTCACCTCCAAGGTTCCATCATGTTAAGTAAAGTCATCTTGTGTCCATCAGACCCAGCTTAAGCACCAGCTGAATACTATAAGGAATCTCAGCTGATGCCATACAGAATAGAAGGATCACCCAGCTGAACCCTACTTGAATTCCTAACTTACAAAATTGTGAGAAGCAATAAAATAGTTGCTGTTTAAACATCTTAAAAAAAAAAAACAGGCTAAAATGCACACTGATTATAGAAGCCTGTCGGCTGGCTTCTCACTATTCCATTTTCACTGCTGCCAGGGGGATCTCTCCAAGGGCTGCCCCTTGTGGGTGGAAGTTCCCTAACGGCGGGGGTTCTGGGTCTGGATGCAGCAGACAGGCACTTAAGCACCACCACCTCCCTCCCACCCTCCCTCCCCTGACCCCAACCCCATCTGCCTCTGTCCTCTCCTTCCAGCCTGTGTCCCAGGCTCCACTCACCTCACACTTTCCAGTCCCTGTGCTCCTGTGAACCCACTCCCCCTCCACCCTTAACCCTGCTGGCCTGGCTCAAGGTCTGTCTCTCCCTTCCACCCTCCGCTGGGCTCCCTGGCCCTGCCCACACCCACCATTTTGTAGATGTCCCAAGGCTGTCCAAGTTTGTTATCTTTTTGTGATAATCACTTCTCACAGGTGCCTAGAACTTTCCAACAGACAAAGCACATTCACAAGATACACTCATGTATTCCTCATGGCATGTAATCCTACAAAGCCGGGATCACTCGGCCCACTTCGCTGATGAGCCTTAGAGAAGTTACCTGTGGATTCTGATTCTAAAGCCCCCTGTTCGTGAAAGCTGGGCTTGCTTTCCAGGTCTGACGTTTCCTGAGTCAGGGTCTCTTTTTTACCCACATTGGAAATTCCACAGCAAAGGCTTGCAAGCAAGGGTGGGGTTCCTAAGTACCAGATGGGAGGGGAACTTGGCTTTCTGGCTCTGCTAAGCCCTTTTAGAAAAGCAAGTCTCCCCATAGACAGAGTATGCAGAGCTTTATCATCAATTCCAGAATTAGAAAGAGGGGTTTGCATGCCTGGATCTGGGCTGTTGGCTTTTAGGAGGTAGATGGGGTCTTTGCAGCAAGGTCACTATCTCTCTCCCTATTGTCTGCCGTCTGCTCCTCACTACCCCGGCGTCCTGGGAGATCCCCTGCCTCTTTAGCTTTCTGTCCAAGAGGCGGGTGGGGAAGGAACCAAAGGCTGCATGAGAGGGACACACTGTACCTTTCCAGAGATGATGACCAAGGAAAGGCCGACGAGAGAGGGGAAAGGCACCCTCTGGGCTGTGTCGCTGGGCAGGACCAGAGACGCTGCGGTCTGGGTCCTGACGGCGATCCCACAGCGCCATCTTGTGGCAGCAGGAAGAACACGCGTGCCTTCACGTGGAGCGGCGCTCTGCGCAGGAACCCACAGCACCTCCTAAGGACCAGAACCTGGGCCAGGAACTCCTGCACATTAAGTGGCTGGATCACCTCGTCAATCTTCCCACTAGCTCTGCCTGGCAGGATAAAGGGATCAGGCTCAGAGAGAGTAGGTGGCCCTAGAAGAACTTGGTTCCTTGCTGGGACAAGTCAGAGCTGCTTCCAGCAGTGGTTCCTCATGTCCCTCTCCAGTGCCTTTAGCTCACAACCACCTGTGTCCTCTGCCACTTGCCTCCTGGATGATTATCTGCGCTATTCTCCTGTCAAGTCATTTCAGGGACAAATATAATATCCCTTATAAAAGTAATAAGTGTCAGTCACTGGGTACCTGCTCTGTGCCTGAGGCTGCTTAGAACTTTTTGTGTATTCTCACTAAACCCCACAGTAACACTGAAAGGCAGGGGTTATCAACCCCATTTTGTAGAAGAGAGAATGAGTCTCAAAGAAGTGGAGTAACGCATACAAATTCACCCAGCTGTATGAAACAGAACTGGGATTCACACCCTAAAGCCCCTAGGTCCCTGGTTTCCTGGGAGGACCTCTTGCTCTTATCATCATTGTCTTAGAGGAGCCTCTGCTGTGGTGGAAGAAAAAAATTTGCAACAAGAAAAAAAAAACAGTAAGTTTTCAACCAAATTCATAACCATTTTCTCTTCATGGCTTAAATGAAAATGGGCATCATTATTGTCACCATCATCAACATCACATATTCCACAAACATATAATGAACCCTGTCACTGTCACTGCAGGAGTCCAGCATGAATCATGGCCCCATCTGCCCTCAAGGTCATCATCACTGCCATTCTCTGGCTCTGATTAGGGTGGGCTCTTCTCATCTCTGCCTGGACATCTGGACTCTTCTAATTCTGCTTATTATATGTACTCATGTGTCCTTTTACTCATATATTTAATGGGTGTTTATTGAGCTCCTATTATGTGTCAGGCACAGTGATGAATACTAAAGATACAGTGCCAAAAGGCCCTGCCCTCACAGAGCCCATGGTCTGGAAGATAAATAGGTAATAACCAAGTAAACTAACAAATATTTGATGACAATCTTCATAAGCACTCTGAAGGCAGGACTGGGATACTACAACAGCATGTCATGGGATCCTACCTTAGTCTGGGGGCTCCCCTCTCTGCCTCACATCCTGCAGCCCACACTAATTGTGCCCTAGAGGAAATTATGCAGCCACAGGACCCTCCATCTTGGATACTCAGTGACAATTCTGGTTTCCTGGGATTTCACTTGTTTGTTTGTTTGTTTTTTTTAAGTTGCCTCATACTTTGTATTAATTTGTGAGTCTTCATGAACTATAGTTTTTAAATCAGAAGAAAAACAACCCTTGACAGTCTAGGTTCAGAAAACTCGTTTTCTACAATCTTGAATCACTCCCCTAATGGTATCCTATAGGTGTTTGTGTCCTTCAGACTCCAGTTAAAAGGACTCCACTTCCACTCAAGATAGAGGAACAGGGATTAGATTTACCTGAAAGAAAGAAACAAAAAAATACAAGAATATACAAAAAATATACAAAATAAACAAAAAATATATAATTTGTTTATATAAATAAACAAAAATATATAAAGAATACAAAAAATACAATATATACACAAAATATATAAAATGATGGTTTTAAAAATACTAAACACAAGAAGGGGTAAGTCCTACAATTTTCACATCTTACTGACTTGAAAAGTTCTCCAGGCTATGATGTAGAGAAGGGGAACCCAGCGAGAGCCCACAAAACTCCCTGAGTTCAGGAGATGGACCTGAGAGTCTAGGGAGACCAGAGTGGCCAAAGTTTGCCAAATGTCGTACCAAAGATGAAGAGAACACATAGAACTTTGAAGATCCACAAACAGTTCCCTTCAAGTGTTCAGCAGAGTACTGGTATATGAAGTACATGTGTATGAAAATATTACCTGAAGTGGGGGCAGGCAGGGAGAGACATCAGAAAGGAATAGAGAACAGTGGGCAGTGCACTCAAAGGGCTGGAAATAGTGACTGTTCTGACCAGCAAGAAAAAGTCACACATTTTGGGGCATTGGGTAGAATATTTGCAAAGGTCTTGTCTGAGTAATGTGAAATAATTAGCCCTATGTGGAGCACTGTTCTAGACCCACCTAACAAATCATAAAAGAATATTCAGAAATATCAGATGTTTTCAATTCATTTAATTGAATCCCAAACCAAGGTACAAGAATATGTATAGGAATACTGAAATATTTGGCTCCCGACAAGATGAAGTTCACAAATTGGGGCAATCAAACAAATTACCAGGCATAAAAAGAAGCATGGAAACATTATTAATAACAAGAATAATCAGTCTGAACTGACCCAAATATTAGACCTGACACAAACATTAGAATTAGCAGAAAAAGACATTAACAGTGATTACACCTGTATTTCATCTATTCAGAAAGTTAAGACATTGAAGATACCAAAAAAGGCCTAAATCAAACTTTTGGAGATGAAGACAATGTCTGAGATTAAAAGTACACTGGGTTAGTTTAAAAGCAGATTAGACACAGCAGAAGAAATAAAATTAGTGAACTTGAAGTCATAGCAATAGGAATTATAATGAAACACACACATAGAAAAAAAAATTTTTTTTAAAGAATAGAGGATCAGTAAACTAAGGGACAACTTTAAGTGACCTTCTATATATATCTAATTGGCATCCCTGAAGGAGAATGAGGGGGGTGGTTAGGTAGTGGACAGAAAAACATTTGTAAAAGTAATGAACAAATATTTCCACATTCACTGAAAACTATACACCTTTTTTTTTTAAAGATTTTATTTATTTATTTGACAGACAGAGATCACAAGTAGGCAGAGAGGCAGGCAGAGAGAGAGGAGGAAGCGGGCTCCCTGCTGAGCAGAGAGCCCAATGCGGGGCTTGATCCCAGGACCCTGGGATCATGACCTGAGCTGAAGGCAGAGGCTTTAACCCACTGAGCCGCCCAGGTGCCCCAACTATACACCTTCTGATCCAAGAAGCTCAGCAGATCTAAAGCACAAGACATGTGAATAAAGCTACACCAAGGTACATGATAATCAAAGTATTCAAAACCTGATAATGAGAAAAATCTTAGCTGCCAGAGAAAAAAAGACACATTATGTTCAGAGGAACAACAACAACAAAAATGAGTACAACAGATTTCTCGTCATTAAAATGTAATCAAGAATACATATCTTTAAAGTACTGAAAGAAAAAATTGACAATTTAGTATTTTACACCTAGCAAAAAAATATGTTCCAAAAAATGAAGGTGAAATAAAGATTTGTTTTTCAGACAAACAAAAAGATGTAAAAATTTGGTATCAGGAGAAATGAAGAATGCCTTTGATGGGCTCCTTAGTAGTCTAGACATGACTAAGGAAAGACTTTTTGAGCATAGGAAGACACGCATATATTAAAAGTAAATGGATGGAGAAAAATGCATCATGCTATCACTAATCAAAAGAAAGAGAGTCAGTATATTCTCTAGGAAGACATAACAATCCTTATGTGTATGTACCTAACAAGCACATCAAATATGTGAAGCAAAACCTCTTGGAATTACAGGAAGACTAGATGAATCCACAATTGTAGTTGGAGAATTCAGCAGCCTTCTATCAGAAATGGACAGATATATCAGGCAAAAAATCAGTAAGGAGACAGTTGAACTCATTAGCACCATCAATCAGCTGGATATCATTGACATCTGTCAACTACTTCATCCCACAACATCAGGATTATGTTCTTCTCAAGCTCACATGGAACATTCACCAAGATAGACCACACTCTGGGTCATAAAACACACCTTAGCAAATTTAAAAGAACAGAAATACTGTCTGCACTCAGATCACAGTGGAATTAAGCTAGAAATCAATAACAGGAAGATGGCCAGATACACACTGAACATTTACTAAGGTAGACTATATATTGGGCCATAATACAGGTCTCAGTCAATTTTAAAAGCTTCAAGTCATACAAAATATATTCTCTGACTGCAATGGAATTAAATTAGAGATTTATAACAAAGATATCTGGAAAATCCTCAAATATGGAGAAACTAAATAAGCCATGGGTTAAAAAAGGAATAACAAAGAAAATGTAAAAGTATTTGATCTGAATGAAAATAAAAACAAAAACACAACATATAAAATTTGTGGCATGCTGCGAAAACAATTTTAAGGGGAAATTTATAGCATTAAACACCTATATTGGAGCAAAAAAAGATCCCCAAACAATAACTTCCACTTCCACCTTAAGAAAGAAACTAGAAAAATAAACAGAATAAAGGGAATAAATAATAAAGATCAAACAGAAATAAATAGAAAACACAAAAAGCAAAATATGAAAACAAAAACTGGTCTTTGAGATGATCAATAGAATTGATAAACCTCTATCTAGACCCATCAGAAAGAAAAAAGAATATACAAGTTATTAATATCAGGAATAAGAGTAGTGCTATCTTTATAAAATCTACAGATTTAAAAGACTAATTAGTTAATACTATAAAAAGTGTTATGCCAATAAATTTGACAACTTAGATGAAATGGACAAATTCCTTCACAGATGCAAACTACCAGAGCTCATTTAAAAAAATAAAGGTGAAAAGGTAATCGAAAATTGAACTTCAATTTAAAACCTTCCCACAGGGAAGCCTGGGTGGCTCAGTCGGTTAAGCATCTGCTTAACGGTTAAGCATCCTGTTCAGGTCAGGATCCCAGGGTCCTGGGATCAGTCCTACATCGGACTTCCTGCTCAGCAGGGAGCCTGCTGCTCCCTCTGCTTGTCCTCTCTCTCTGACAAATAAATAAATAAAATCTTAAAAAATAAAAACCTTCCCACGGTGAAAACTCAAGGCTCAGATGGCTTGATAGGTGAATTCTTCCAAACATTTATGGGAGAAGCAATAGCAATTCTACACAAACTCTTTCAGAAAATCTCAGAGGATGAAGATTTCCCAACTGACTCTATGAAGCCAGCAATACCTGATACTAAAACCAGACAAAGATTACAAGAAAAAGTAACTACCAGTCCTTCATAAAATAGAGTAAAAATTCTAAAAATGTTATCAAATAAATCCAACAATATGTATTAAAAAGAGAGAAATCTTTATCAAATGTGGTTTATTCCAGGAATGTGGGGTTGGTTTAACATATGAAAAGCAATCAGTGTAATCCCCCATATTAACGCACTATTTAAAAAAAATGCTATCATCATCTCAACAGTTTCTAAAAAAATATTTGATGAGAATTAAACATCCATCCCTGAGAGAAACTCTCAGCAAACTAGGAATAAAATGAATTTCTGCAACCTGACAAAGGACAGCTATGAAAAACAGCATTACTCTTAATGTGCAAGACTGAATGCCTCTCCTCTAAGATCAGGAATAGACAAGGATGTCTGTTCTCACCATTGCTCTCCAACATTGTCCTGGAGGTTCTAGTAAGTATAATTAGGCAAAAAAAAAAAAAAAAAAAAAAAAAAAAAAAAAAAGTTGGGGGGGGGGGGGGGGAGTTATCCAGATTGAAGAAGTAAAAGCTATCTTTATTCACAATGTGATTGTTTATGTAAAACATCTGAGGGAATTTACAAAGAAGCTATTAGAACTAAAAAGTGAGTTTAGCAAGTTTTCAGGATACAAGAGCAAAACAAAAAAATCAGTTGTATCTCTAGACTAACAATAATCACACATTGAAACTAAAATAACATTTACAATAGCATCAAACATATGAAACAGGGATAAATCGGACCAAAGGTATGATGTGTACATTGAAAACTACCAAATATTGTTTAGAGAGACTAAAGAGAACCTAAATAAATGGACAGATAAGCATCGTTAATGGGTCAGAAGACTCAGGATTGTTAAGATCTCAATTCTTTCCAAATGGATTTATTTGAGAATACATTTGATTTTGTTGGAGATCTTAGATTTGATCTAAGATTTGATATAATCTTAATCAAAACTGCAGCAGGATTTTTTTTTAAGATTTATTTATTTGAGAGAGAGAGAGAGAGCATGCACACACCAGTGCAGGGAGGGGCAGAGGGAGAGAATCCCTGCTGAGTGGGCAGCCCAACCCCAGGCAGGTGGGGCCTCCACAGGCTGATCCCACAACTCATGAGATCATGACCTGAACCAAAAATCAAGAGTTTGATGATTAACCGACTGAGCCATCGAGGCACCCCTCCAGTAGGATTTTTGTAGAAACTGTAAACCGATTCTAAAATTTATGTGGAAATGCAAAAAGGACATAAAAATAGCAAAAACAACTTTGAGGGGGGGAAGGAAAGGAGAACAAAATTGGAGAACTAACACTATCCAATTTCAAGATTTATTATAAAACCACAGTAATAGTAGAACCATATAGTATTCACATGAATATATAAAAATAGGCCACTGGATGGGGCGTCTGGGTGGCTCAGTCAGTTAAGCGTCTGCCTTCGGCTCAGATCATGATCCCCAGGTCCTGGGATTGAGTCCCACATTGAGGACTGGGATCAAGCCCGGAATTGGGCTCCCTGTTCACTGGGAAGCCTGCTTCTCTCTCTCCCTCTGCCCCTCCCACCCACCTGTGTTCTCTCTCTCTCAAATAAATAAATAAAATCTTTAAAATAAATAAATAAAATAAATAAAATCCAGTGACCAGGTGCCTGGGTGGCTCCGTGGGTTAAGCCTCTGCTTTCAGCTTAGGTTATTCTCAGGGTCCTGGGATCGAGCCCTGCATCAGGCTCTCTGCTTAGCAGGGAGCCTCCTTCCCCCTCTCTCTCTGCCTGCCTCTCTGCCTACTTGTGATCTCTCTCTCTCTCTCTCTCTGTCAA
>NW_019154123.1:21899839-21915866 GCF_002288905.1 Enhydra lutris kenyoni
TCTGCCTACTTGTGATCTCTCTCTCTCTCTCTCTCTGTCAAATAAATAAAATCTTTTTAAAAAACACGTCACTGGAATAGAATAGAGACTTCAAAAGTACACCCACACAACACAGATAAAGATGGCTAATTTTTTTCTTTTTTTTTTAAGATTTTATTTATTTATTTGACAGACAGAGATCACAAGTAGGCAGAGAGGCAGGCAGAGAGAGAGGAGGAAGCAGGCTCCCGCTGAGCAGAGAGCCCGACATGGGGCTCTATCCCAGAACTTCGGGATCATGACCTGAGCTGAAGGCAGAGGCTTTAATCTACTGAGCCACCCAGGTGCCCCAAGATGGCTAATTTTTTAAAAAAGTCCAAAGGCAATTCTGTGCAGAAAGGGTAGTCTTTTCAGGAAATGATTCGGAACAATTGGCATACATATGCAAAAATATACTTCAATCCATTCCTCACACTATATTTAAAAAATAACTCAAAATGTACCATACACTTAAATGTGCAATGTAAAACCTTTGAACCTTCTAAAAGAGAACATAGGTAAACGCTTTGTTATTTTGGATTAGGCAAAGCAAGCCCTATGAAAAAACACATTGATAAATTGAACTTCATCAAAATTAAAAACTTCTTTCTTAAAGATGTTGTTAGAAGAATACAAAGGCAAGCCAACTTTACTGAATAACAAGAATAACAACAAAACAACCCAACTTTAAAAATAGGCAAAAGAGTCAACTATCATATGGTTTCACTTACTTGTGGAGCATAAGGAATAACACGGAGGATACTGGGAGATGGAGAGGAGAAGTGAGTTGGGGGAAATTGGGGGGGAGAAGAACCATGAGAGACTGTGGGCTCTGGGAAACAAACTGAGGGTTTTGGAGGGGAGGGCAGTTTGGGGTGGGGTGAGTCTGGTGGAGGGTATTGTGGAGGGCACGTATTGCATGGAGCACTGGGTGTGGTGCATAAACGATGAATCTTGGAACACTGAAAAAATTAAATAAAGAAAGAAATAAACAAAAAAATAGGCAAAAGATTTGAATAGACACATCACCAGAGAAGATCTGTGAATGGCAAGTAAGCACATGAAAAGATGTTCAAAATCATTAGTCGTTAAGCTAATGAGATTAAGAACCGCAATGAGATACACGACACATACTGGAATGAAAAAAATTAAAAAGACTGACCAGCATCAAGAAGATACTGAGGAAATAAGTCTCATATGCTGCTAGAGGAGATTTAAAATGGCACCATGACCTTTGGAAAAGACTCTGGAAGTTTCTTGAAAAGTTCAATGTACCTATCATGTGATTCAGCCATTCCACTCCTATTTTCCCGAGAGAAATGAAACATAAGTTCAAAAACTTGTACGTAAATGCTAACTGGAGTTTTAATTTTAAGAACCAAGTACTGAAAACAACCCCAAAGTCCCTCAGCAGGTGAATGGGTAACAAATTTTGGTACATCCATATAATGGAATATTAGTCAGCAATAAAATGGTACAGGCTATTGATACACATGACAATATGGGTGAACCTTAAAATAATTACTCTGAGTGGGACACCTGGGTGGCTCAGTTGGTTGGACGACTGCCTTCGGCTCAGGTCGTGATCCTGGAGTCCCGGAATCGAGTCCTGCGTCGGGATCCCAGCTCCGCGGGAAGTCGGCTTCTCTCTCTGACCTTCTCCTCGCTCATGCTCTCTCTCACTGTCTCTCTCGCAAATAAATAAATAAAATCTTAAAAAAAAAAATTACTCTGAGTGGAAGAAGCCAGACAGAAAAAGAATATGTACTTAGGATGCTTTTTTGTCAGACTCTAGGATATGCAAGGTGATATGTAGGGGTGGAGAGCAGTGGTCTCACAGATTGAGTGGGAGGAGGGGAATCCCAAGGGGCATGAGGAAACTTTGGGGTGATGGGCACGTTTGTAATCTTGATATGGTGATGGTTACATGGTGTGTACACAGGTTAAAACATCATATTATATGCTTTAAATATGTACTATTTATTTTATACCAATTATACCTGAATAAGCCTGTTTGTTTACTTGTTTACTTATTTTAAAAAATCAACTGGGGATGCAGAAGGTGGCCAGCCACCTTTGGATTACTTTCATTTCCACAAGACATACCAGCATAGAAAGAAAACTCATCGAGCAAAGCTGCTTACTGGTGTGATGTACCTGATGGGGAAATTGTGATTTACTGATGTAGCAGACGTCCGGGGGCAGAAGGGGATTCCGTCTGGTCAGTCATGTCTCTGAACTGCTAGTTCAGGTTAGTTCATGTCCATCTGAAATGTTTGCCACCCTGGATGGGTTTTAAAGGAAACAGAAGGGGGCGCCTGAATGGCTCAGTGGGTTAAGCCTCTGCCTTCAGCTCAGGTCATGATCTCAGGGTCCTGGGATGGAAACCCCCTTCACCCCGCATTGGGGGGGGGCGGTCTCTGCTCAGCAGGGAGCTTGCTTCCCCACCCCCCCTACTCTGCCTGCTTCTCTGCCTACTTGTGATCTCTCTCTCTGTGTCAAATAAATAAATAAAATCTAAAAAAAAAAATAAATAAATAAAGGAGACAGAAGGAATCCTGCACAGCCATGGAACAAGATGAGATGAGACCAGAAAAATGCTGATCAGTATCAGTAATGGTAATAATGCTCTCTACCACTGGGTGGACACTGACTGTGAGCCAGAGCTCCAATTGCTTCATGTCTGTTAACCCTCACTCTCAACCTATGTAGAAGCTGCTATCATGTCACCTTAGAGAGGAGGAACTGAAGGTGGGGAATAGCAAGGGTTCAGACAGCTAATGAGTTGTGGAGCTAGAATTTTAACCCATATCTTCTCTGATCCCCAAACTCTTACCTTGAAAGTGCCCCCATTCCCAGGCCAATATACACATGTGAACACATGCATGTTCACCTGTACACAGACAAGACCACGTGTGCGCACACACACACACAAACACATGCTCACTTTATATATATGTGTGTGTACATGCATACGTGGACTTACATGCATGTCCATACATATTTGAAACATATGCACATTCACATGCATACAAAATGGCCACCTATGCATAAACACATCCACGCATATATGTCCCCTGAAGCCACACACGTATACACACACACATTTGCAGACACATACATATAGGCACACATGCTTAGAATGTCCTAAATGTTTACATTCTGCTCTTTTGGTTCAAGCTTCCCGTCGGCAGCAACCACTACATCCTACTGCCAGCCTCTCCCAGTCCAGGCCCCAGGAATCTTCGCGATGATGCAGTCCTGAGTCTAAAGTGAAATTAAGCTCAGGCCCCTCATCTGGGGACTGCATGCAAGTCAGTCAATCAGACGCATCTCATTTTCTCATGAATCAGATGCATCCCATTTTCTCTTGAAAGAAATTTCTGACAGGCTTATTAACCTTTGAAAATACCAGCTCTCTGTCCAAAGGATTCCAGAGTCCAGATCGAACTGAAAAATAATCTTGTGACAGACCACCCGGTTCTGAGCTGAAGGGAATTACTTTCAACCCAGGCCAGCATGTCCCTCTGACAAAATGTTCCACATACCAAAGCAGACAGCAGCCAGCTCTCAGGGAGCAAGGGAGCCAAGTGTCAGCTATTATAGCTCATATCCACGAAGCCTGTGACATAGGGTGATCGCTCTGGGCCTCCATCATTGTGGGGGCATCTGGGATAGCGGGAAGGAGCTGGTCTAAGTGCCTTTGACATTTATGTTCCTGTGCTATAGGACAGAGTGTCTGCCTGTCATCACAGACAGATGTAGCCTTGGTCTCTGGCAATCGTTTTCTCTTTTGAGTGTTCAGTTTGGGGTAGAATTATAGTTCGGTGGGTGCTGTCAGAAGCATAGAGAGATAAAGAGACAGAGTGTCATGTGGAAAATTGGAGATAAACAGATTAAAGTCAGGGTTGGAGGAAGTGACTCATCCATCCCCATTTTCTCATGGTGGAGGACAGTCTTCTTACCTGCTCTTTTTGGGCCACCTTCTGGGCTCAGAAGACAGTCTGTCATTTTTGGAAACCTCAGTGTTTTTCCTTACCCATGAAGCACATGTGAAACAGCTTTTACACCATAATAGCTGCTAGGGACCCCAAATGTAGCTTTGTCTTTGCCTTGGATAAATTGGATGGCCTTGGGCAACACCCATAACTTTTGAGCTTCAGCTTACATATATAGAAGATGCTCATATTGATGCCTGTCCTGTCTGCTTCACCAATTTGTCATGAAAACCAGCAGGACTGATGAAAAGAGTGCACTCCAGTGACAGGGACAGTGGCTGTGCTTTGTCACATCTTTCAGCATCCTCATCATTGCTCAGGGCGTTTCTGCTCCAATGTAGACTTGCACAGGTTTCCAGGAAAAATGTTTTCCATCTTTCTCTAGAACTATCTGGGGACCCTGGAGCTTTCATCCTTCAAGACATTCCTGTGGCTTCCTGTGGCTTGGCTGTTCAGTTTTCCCTTGAACTCTGTGAGATATTCAACATCTTTCCCATCACTTCCATCTCTGTGTTAGACAAGAAAGATTTATATTGCTCATAACCAGATAATCTTAACTGATGAATCTGTAACTCTCTAAAACTTTCCCTCTGAAGATCTTCAGAGAGGCACTGACTTGCTGCCACCCAACTGTCTTGCACCCACCCCTCTTAGGAAATATCAGGCATCAAGTCCTGAAAGTCCTTTATTTTCAAGGTCTGAAAGATAAGTGCTCTCATCACACCCATTTTGCAGGTGAGGAACAGACTCTGAAAGATGTGGACATCTGTCCAAGGTTACAGGTAGAACCAGGAATCTTGGTTGACACATGTCAGTAAAACTTAGTGTAGTCCCAAGTGAAGGTGATAATGAAAAGAACAGGGGAGGATCTCTGGCCAAGAAAAAGTTCAACCTTTCCCCATCTCTCTCTTTCTCAAAGCACATAGTATGCCATCTCTGCTCTGCTCTGTCTTCCTGTCTTTTTCTGTGGACTGGGTTTCTCTGCTCAATCATCAGGGAGTATATTGCTGAGAAAGGGAGCTCCAAACCTAACTCTAAATAGTAATTAATTTCAAGGTTCTGCCTTCAATTATAGTTTTTGTGTTTCTTGGTTTGAATATTAAGAGAAAACCTGTTCGGTGCTTGAACAGCTGGGGTAGACTGAAAAATAGCCTTCTTTCCCCAAAGATATCTACCTAATTCTTAGAACTTGTGCCTTACCTTATATAGAAACAGTCTTTACAGAAGTGATTAAATTAAGGATTTTAAGATGGGGAGATTATCCTCGATTATCAGGGTACGTTCTAAAGGGAATCATACATATCTTTATCAGGGTGAGGCAAAGGGAGATTAAGCACAGACAGAAGAGGTTATGTGATGATAGAGGCAGAGCTTGGAGTGATGCAGCCATAAACCAAGCACTGCTTGCAGTTACCAGAAGGGATAAGTAACAGATTCTCCCCTAGAACCTTTGAAGGGAGTACAGCTCTGCTGATACTCTGCTTTTGGCACAGTTATACTGATTTCAAATTCCTGGTACCCATGACTGTGAGAGAATAACCTCGCCAGAGCAGCATCATTCTGGGGAGTGGCCTCGTCCAGAGTGGCCTCTTCTTGGGAGCTGCCCTGTCTGGGGAGCGACCTCATCAGCAGCGGCCTCGTCCTGGGAGCGGCCTCGTCTGGAATGGCCTCGTCTGCGGAGCGGCCTTGTCCAGAGCGGCCTCATCCGGAGCGGCCTTCTTGGGAGTGACCTTGTCGGGGTCATCATCGTCGTCTCTTTGTAAGAGATGGCCCCTACCAGTCAGTTTGATTTTTGATGCTTGGCTCGAAATAAAGCTTTGTTTGATTTTCGCTTTGTGTCAGTCTCGTTCCTTTGATCACGGACCCTAACAACTACCACTCCCTGACACCTGCTATCATGTAGAGGTGAGAAGTAGCAGCCATGTCTAAATGCAGCACCAAGACAAGGGCTCTCTCCTTCCCCACCCAAACAGGGAGTGTGTTCAGAGTCAGCTCTTAATGGGCAGCGGTAGAAAGAGGAAAGGTTAGTGAGTCTACCTTCCAATTAATTCAAACGAGTGTTAACATCCTCCTTTAGCTAGGCCTTGCGATGAGTTCTTAGCATAGGCACCAAACTATAGGGAAGAGAAAGACCTATACATCCTGGACAGCTGGTAAGAAAATAACAGGATCATTAAATCATTCGTTTAGTCATTTATTCAACCAATGTTTCCTGTGCATAGAGATGTACCAGGTTAGGTGATGCTACAGTAAAATATGTAGAGCGATCGTCTTCATGGGATAAGAAAAATAAGCAAAATAATCATAAACTGAGAAAAGGGCTATGAAGTAAAGAAGTAAGGTCCTGAGACAGAATGAGGTGTATGAATGGGTGAGGATGAAGACGGTTTTGATAATCAGGCTTTGGAATCAGGAGTTACATCTGTAGTGCGGGAGGGTCGGTGGCAAGTTTCAATGGATAAGTTGAATAGGCCGTTGGATTTAAGCCTGGGGCTGGGAGAAAAGGTGTGGGCAGGAAATGGAAATTTATTAGAGCCATGGAAACGAAGGAAAGGTCCAGGAAAAAGAGCATTTAAGGGAGATGATGTAAGTTTTACCTTTGTCTCTATGCATACAGAGGACACGAGCATCCTCCACGTGTAAAGAAGAGGTTTACAAAAAAAATTTTGACGTTTCAGAGCCCTGCCTCCTCCTCCCTCAACCAGACTACATTTCCTAGAATGCTGCGCGAACCTCGCGAGACCCGAAATATCTCAAGGTCGCTTCCGGCGCCGGTGGCCCCCGGAAAATCATGGCGACTGTCAGAGCGTCTGTGTCGCTGTGGAGCCTCCTGACAGGTTCCCGGAGCGCGGACCGGGTCTGTTTCCGGGCCCGAAGTCGGCCCCAGTTCCGCGCCTTGCTCCAGCCACTGCCCGGGCCCTGCGGGGCGGGACTGCCATGCCGTCGGCTTGCCTCTGAGGCGGGTAAGTGACCTGTCGGACGTCCACTGGTACGTTCTCCTGGGAGACCTAGAGCCTGCTTCTGGCTGGCGAGAACCACGAGGACCCCATCCTGCACCATCGTCCCCGGCTCTCACTAGGCCAGTGCGCCCTAGGCCAGCCGGCTCCCTTCTGTACCTTGTACCTGCAGGGTCAGTTATCGCCTGCCCTTGTCATTCCTTAACTCAATGAACCAGCAGTGCCTGAGCTCGGTTCCTTGCAAAGGACAGTGCTACGTTTAGGGGATACGGCCAACTGAACTGGCTTGTCTTTGAGGAACTCTCGGCCCAGTGGGGAACTGACAATGCATTGTGACTCAGGTCGCGATAGGGGAACACACATAAGAGTGGCACTCAAACTTGGTGGGAAGGACAGGGAAGGGTTCCTGGAAATGAGGACCAGATCTGCGACCTGGCTAACCATGCTAGAGAGAAAAACATTTAACGCACGAGAAACATTTAAAACAGAGGAAACAACATAAAAGTTCAGCAATGAGACTGAACACATGTAGTTTGAAAACACATGTTTGAGATAGGATTGATAGGCTTGGTATGGCTTTGGCTTTAAGTTTAAAAGGAGAAATCAGTGTTGCTTCTCAGGTTTCTGGCTTGAGCAGTTGAGTGGAGGAGAGTAGTCCCATTTATACCAAGACAGAGAAGATTAATTGTAGGAACAGTTTGTTTTTGTTTGTACAGTTTGTTTTTGTTTGTTTGGGCGGGGGCGTGGAGGAGGGGAGGTGAGGGAAGAAAAGGCAGGAGTAGATGAGATTGGAAGGGAGGCAGAAGTAAACGTCTATTTGTACACATTAAATTTAAGTGCTTTTGAAATTTGAGTGTAGGTACCCAGTTCGCAGTCATATATAAAGTGAGAAATATCTGATAAAAGTGGTAACTCAACCTGGGTGCCTGGGATGAGTATAAGATAGTAGAAGACTAGTTCTGGCCTTTGGGGTAGGACAGTGTTTAGTGGGAGACACAGTGAAGTAAGCAGACTACCTTAGTTCCTTTTCTAAATGAAGTTGGAAGTCATTGGTGAGTTTTAAGCATGACTCTTGATTACATTTAAAAAAATTTTTCAGTTTTATTGAGATATAATTAATATACGGTATTGAATAAATTTAAGGTGTGCAGCACAATGATTTGACTTCATATGTCATGAGATTATTACTACAGTAAATTTAGTTTACATCTCTCCTCTCGTGCAGGTACAAAGAAAAGAAAAAAAAAAATTATTCCCTGTGATGAGAACTCTTAGGATTTACTTTCTTAACAACCTTCATATATGCTATTCATCAGTGTTATATTATCCTGTAGTATATTATATCCCTAGTTCTTTTACCTTTCAACTGGAAGTTTGTATCTTTTGACCACCTTCATCCAGTGCCCCTTCCTCTGGTAACCATAAGACCACAAGCCTGATCTCTTTTTCTGTGAGTTCTTGTTTGTTTGTTTTAAGATTCCATATATAGTTGAGATCATGCAGTATTTATCTTTCTCTGCTTGATTTATTTCACTTAACATAACGCCCTCATAGTCCATCCATGTTGTCCCAAATGGCACAATTTCCTCCTTTTTTATTCCATTACACACACATACACACACCCCACAACTATATTATCCACTGATGGACACTTAGCTGTCTCCGTATCTTGGCTGTTTTAAATAATGCTGCTGAATTCCTTTTCCTCTATATCCCTCACAACACTTGTTTCTTATCTTTTTGAGTCTTGCCATTCTGATAAGTGTAAGGTGCTGTTTCTTGTCATTTTGAGTCTTGCCATTCTGACAGGTGTAAGGTGTTATCTCTGTGTGGTTTTGATTGGCATTTCCCTGATGATTAGTGATATTGAGCACCTTATGTGTCTGTTTGCCATCTGTATGTCGTCTTTGGAAGAATGTCTGTTTAGGTCTTTGACCCATTTTTAATCAGACTGTTTTTTTGGCACTGATTTCTATTAAGTTCTTTATGTATTCTTTAGATATTATCTGATACATCTGATACATCATATGATGTATCTTATCTGATACATCATATGCAAGTATCTTCTCCCATTTAGTAGGTTGCCTTTTTGTTTGTTGATGGTTTTCTTTGCTGTGCAAAAGCTTTTTATTTTGATGTAGTTCCAATGGTTTATGTTTGCTTTTGTTTTCCTTTCTTGAGGAGATACATCTAGACAAATATTGCCATGACTGATGTCAGGGAAATTACTGCCTTTTTTTTTTTTCCCTAGGAGTTTTATGGCTTCAGATCTCACATTTAGGTCTTCAATCCATTTTGAGTTTATTTTTGTGTATTGTGTAAGAGAGTGGTCCACTTTCATTCTCTTGCCTGTAGGTGTTCAGTTTTCCCAGCACTATTTATTAAAGAGACTGCTTTTTTTCTTTGTGGTATATTCTTGCCTCCTTTGTCTTAGATTAATTGATCATGTGAATGTGGGTTCATCAGGGATACTGGCCTGTGATTGGTTTGTTTTCTTTCTTTCTTTCTGTCTCTCTGTCTTTCTGGTTTTGGTATCAGGGTAATGCTGGCCTTACAGAATGTATTTGGAAGCTCTCCTTCCTCTTCCTTTTTTTTGGAATAGTTTGAGGAGAACAGGTATTAGCTCTTCTTTACATGTTTGGTGGAATTTTTCTGTGAATCCATCTAGTCTTTTGTTTGTTGGGAGGTTTTTTTGTTTTTGTTTGGGGAGGGCAAGAAAAATGGCGCCACCATCACTTTTGTTCCGGAGGAGTTTCCTGCAGATTCCTGTTCTCTGGCAAATGTCCTCAGATTAGTTATTAATCTCTTTAACATATGCCTAGGCACTTTTCCAACTGCTGCTTCCGTGCTGTGTCTGGGGTGAGTTATTTAGCATGCTGGGTCTTTATGGACAGTGTCTCAGGTTTTTCACCTCTGGCTCTCCCAGAGTCTAAAATCAGTTCTATCCATTTTCAGAGCCAGACCTTATGGGAACTCCTTTTCCCAGTGTGGGTCTCAGGGCTGGAGGAATCTAGTCTCGGGGTCTGATTTTCTTGCTCCTTTCTGCTTGTGATGTCCTTCTTGTTTATGGTTAGTTGAGTCAGGGGTTTGGTTCCTGAATATGTTTCCACCCAGCCAACTCTTTTTGATATGACCTCCATTCTATGGCTAGCTGCAGAAGATCTGTTCAGCTACTTCATTTTCAGAGTTAGTGGCCATATTTGTAATTGTTGCCTCAGTGTGCCATGGGATGAGGTGAACTCAGAATCCTCCCACCCCACCATCCTCCCTTCATTCCTCTTCTTTGATTTCTTTCATCAGTGTGTTTCAGTTTTCAGTATAGGGATCTTTCACCTCTTCGACTAAATTTATTCCTAAGCATTGTATTGTTTTTGATGCTGTTTTCAGTGGGATTTCTTTCTTTCTTTTTCATAGAATTTGTTAGTATAGAAATGCTACCAGTTTTTATTTTATTTATTTATTTATTTTAAAAAAGATTTTATTTATTTATTTGACAGACAGAGATCACAAATAGGCAGAGAAGCAGGCAGAGAGAAAGGAGGAAGCAGGCTCCCCGCTGAGCAGAGAGTCCGATGCGGGGCTTGATTCCAGGACCCTGGGATCATGACCTGAGCTGAAGGCAGAGGCTTTAGCCCACTGAGCCACCCAGGCGCCCCAAAATGCTACCAGTTTTTAAAAATTAATTTTGTATCCTGCAACTTTAACTAAATTTGTTCATTAGATCTAATAGTTTTTTGATGGAGTTCTTTAGGATTTTCTACATACAAAATCCTATGGTCTGCAACTAATCAGAAACAAGTTTACTTATTCCTTTCCAATTCTGGTACCTTCTTTTTCTTGCCTAATCGATTGGCTAGGACTTGCAGCATTATGTTGAATATGAGACAACCTCGTCTTATTCCTGAACTTAGAGGGAAGTCTTTTAGTCTTTTATGGTAGCGTGGGTTTGGCATATATTATGTTGAGGTATGTTCCTTCCATACCTCATTTCTTAATAACTTTTATCATAATGTTGAACTTTGTTAAATGCTTCTTCTGCATCTATTGAAATGATTATATGATTTTTTTCTGTCAGTCTGTTAATTGTGATGTATCACATTGATTTGTGTATGTCAGACTATCCTTGCATCCTAGGGATAAATTCCACTTGATCGTGAATGATCTTTTGATGGGCTGCTGAATTTACTTGCAAGTATTTTATTGAAATTTTTACATCTATAATTATCAGGTATATTGGCCTGTAGTTTCCTGGCAGTGTCCTTTTCTAGCTTTGGTAAGGGACTAGATTGGGTGCATTCAGAATGGTATGGTTGTAGAGTCTGGCTTTGGTATTAGGAAATGCTGGTCTAGTAAAATGAGTTTGGGAGTGTTCCCTCCTGTTTCTTGGAGGAGTTTAAGAAGGATTATTTGGTAAAATTCACCTGTGAAGCCACCTGCTGCTGGGCTTTTCTTTGTTGGGAGATTTATTATTGCAGATTGACTCTCCTTAGTAGTAATTGTTGTGTTCAGATTTTCTGTTTCTTCCTCAGTCTTCTTAGGGTTGCATGTTTTTAAGAATTTTCCCATTTCTTATAGGCTGTCCAGCTTGTTGCCACATAGTTATTCACATTAGCCTCCTAGAATCCTTTGTATTTCTGTAGTGTGAGTTGCAATGTCTCTTTTTTCATTTATAATTTTGTTCATTTATGTCTTCTCTTTCCTTGCTTAGTCTATCTAGCCAAAGGTTTGTCAATTTTCTTTTCAAAGAACCATCTCTTAGTTTTGTTAATCTTTTCTATGGTTTTGACTACATTTTAAAGAGATTTACTCTGGTTGTTCTATGGAGAATGGTCTACAGTGGTGTCAGAATAGAGCCAGGGAGACTGGTTAGGAGGTTAAGGCAAGAGATGAGGATGGCCTTGATCAGGGTAGTGGCAGTGGGAAATGGAGAATTAAAGAGAGATTTATGAGGTATAATAGACATATGTAGTGTTTTAGTGTCCTTTCTTTGTAAAATGGGGATAATTGTATTTCTGGGGTGGTTGTAAGGATTAAGTGTGCTAAATATGTAAGGTACTTGGCTCAGTAAGTACTGGCATAGAGTAAATATCTAACAAATGTTAGTTGTTATTGTTGCTGTTATTGTTATAACTGCTGTTGGCTAGATGTGGAAGGTAAAGGAGAAGTCAGTAATGACTAAGAAGTTTCTGGCCCACATGGCCTGTTGGATGCTACTTAGATAAGGAACCATAGGAAAAGCAGCTTTTAGACAGGAGAAAGTTGATGTGTTCTGGTTTGGCAATACTGAAGTGCATGCGAGATGTACATGGGATAGGTGGATGGAAGAGGATGTTGACTGAAGATTCAGATTTTAGAGTCTCCAGCATATAGAAATAATTAAAAGTCACAGGTTGGTAGGATATCATCCCAGAATGTAAGAAGGGAGAAAAGAAGGCTATAGTTCAGAATTTTTAGGGCCACCAGCATTTATAGGACTAGCAGAAGAAGAGGTGGCAGGGAAGGAATGGTACTTTTTTTCTCCTCCCTTTCCTAATGGAAGTGGAAATAGAGGAAGTTAGGCAAAGAGATGGGCAAACTGTGTTAGGCAGAGGTGATATCTGGGTGTCCTCACCTGTCCAAGGCTCTTCCATGACACCACATGGCCTTTTCAGTCTCACATTATGATCCAAGCCTGTGTTTCCTAGTTGCAGCCCCGTAGCCTGGAATTTTCTTCCTTTTTTTCCTCTGTACTGTTCAGGCCCCATGGGAAGCCTTCCAGACCCTGCTGTTTTCGCCTTCTCTGCTCTAAGAGTAGTGTAGCACTTGCACTGGGGAGGACCAGGAAAGATTAGAGTTGATCTAGTATCTAGAAACAAACTTCAGTTTGTTTATTTTTAAGATTTTATTTATTTATTTGACAGAGAGAGAGATCACAAATAGGCAGAGAGGCAAGCAGGGGTGGGGGGAAGCAGGCTCCCTGCTGAGCAGAGATCCTGATGCAGGGCTCGATCCCAGGACCCTGAGACCATGACCTGAGCTGAAGGCAGAGGCTTCTGCCTTCACCTGCCACCCAGGTGCCCCTAGAAACACACTTTGGTTTAAATCTTGACTCTGTCACTTAACAGCTAGTTGGTCTTTAGGCAGGCTCCAGTATCCTCATATATAAAATTGAGATATCAATATCCTATTTTGTGGATTGTTATAAACATTCCTAAAAATGTATGTAATGTCTGGCATCTAAGAGACAACTCTGTAAATTATTATTATTATTAATGCTATTACATTAGTTATTTTTTTAAAGATATATTTATTTGTGAGAGAGAGTACACAAGCATGCATGTGTGCATGTGTGAGTAGGGTGAGGGGCAGAGGGAGATAAACCTCAACAGACTCCCTGCCAAGATCAGAGCCCTGTGGCGGGGCTTGAGCCCATGACCCAGAGGATCATGACCTGAGCTGAAATGAAGAGTCAGATGCTTGACCGACTGAACCACCCAGGCACCCCTTATTTATTTTTAAGATTTTATTTTTAAGTAATCTCCGTACCCAACATGGGGCTCAAACTTACAACCTCGAGATCAAGAGTCACATGCTCTACTGACTGAGCCAGCCAGGCACTCCACATTAATTACTTTAAAAAAAAAAATTATTGGGGCTGCCTGGGTGGCTCAGTGGGTTAAGCCTCTGCCTTCAGCTCAGGTCATGATCTCAGGGTCCTGGGATCGAGTCCCACATCAGGCTCTCTGCTAGGCGGGGAGCCTGCTTCCTCCTCTCTCTCTCTCTGCTTGTGATCTCTCTCTGTCAAATAAATCTTAAAAAAATAAAAATAAAAATAAAAAAATTATTTTAGAGAGGGAGAGAGCAAGAGCAGGAGGGGCAGAGGGAGAGAGAGTCTCAAGCTGACTCTGTGTGGAGCCAGATGCAGGGCTTGATCTCACGACCCTGAATTTGCCTCCTGAGCCAAAACCAAGAGTTGGACAGTTAACTGAGCCACCCGGGTGCCTCTTAATTACCTTTTTATTTTTATTTATTTATTTGAGAGAGAGAACGAGCAGGGAGAGGGACAGAGAGGGAGAAGTAGGCTTCCTACTGAGCATGGAGCTGGGTGTGGAGCTCGATCCTAGCACCCTGGGATCATGACCTGAACTGAAAGCAGACCCTTAACCAACTGAGCCACCCAAACACTGCTTAATTACTTTTTTAGAATTTAATTTTATTTTTTTAGTGTTCCAAGATTCATTGTTTATGCCCACACCCAGTGTGGTACAGTACGTGCCCTCCTTAATACCCATCACCAGGCACACCCATCCGTCCACTCCCCCACCCCTCCAAAACCCTCAGTTTGTTTCTTAGAGTCCATAGTCTCTCATGGTTCGTCTCCCCCTCTGATTTCCCCCAATTCACTTTTCCTTTGCTTTTCCTAATGTCCTCCATGTTATTTCACTCACTTGCTCCACAAGTGAGTGAAACCATATGATAATTGACTTTCTCTGCTTGACTTATTTTACTCAGCATAATCTCCTCCAGTCCTGTCCATGCTGATACAAAAGTTGGGTATTCATTCTTTCTGATGGCTGCCTAATATTCCATTGCATATATGGACTGTATCTTCTTTATCCATTCATCTGTTGAAGGGCATCTTGGCTCTTTCCACAGTTTGGCGATTGTGGCTGTTGCTGCTATGAACATTGGGGTACAGATGGCCCTTCTTTTCACTACATCTATATCTTTGGGGTAAATACCCAGTAGTGCAATTGCAGGGTCATAGGGCAGCTCTGTTTTTAATTTCCTAAGGAATCTCCACACTGTTTTCCAAAGTGGCTGCACTAATTTGGATATCCACCAACAGTGTAAGAGGGTTCCCCTTTCTCCACATCCTCTCCAACATTTGTTGTTTCCTGTCTTGTTAATTTTGGCCATTCTAACTGGTGTAAGGTGGTATCTCACTGTGGTTTTGATTTGAATCTCCCTGATGGCTAGTGATGAACATTTTTTCATGTGTCTGTTAGCCATTTGTATGTTTTCATTGGAGAAGTGTCAGTTCATGTCTTCTACCCATTTTTTTTTTAAAGATTTTATTTATTTATTTGACAGAGAGAGATCACAAGCAGGCAGAGAGGCAGGCAGAGAGAGAGGAGGAAGCAGGCTCCCCGCTGAGCAGAGAGCCCAATGCGGGGCTCGATTCCAGGACCCTGAGATCATGACCTGAGCCGAAGGCAGCGGCCTAACCCACTGAGCCACCCAGGCGCCCCTCTTCTACCCATTTTTTGATGGGATTATCTGTTTTGTGTGTGTGGAGTTTGAGGAGTTCTTTATAGATCCTGGATATCAGCCTTTTGTATGTACTGTCATTTGTGAATATCTTCTCCCATTCCGTGGGGTGCCTCTTTGTTTTGTTGACTGTTTCCTTTGCTGTGCAGAAGCTTGTTATCTTGATGAAGTCCCTAAATTTTGCTTTTGTTTCCTTTGCCTTTGGAGACAGGTCTTGAAAGAAGTTGCTGAGGCTCATGTTGAAGAGGTTACTGCCTATGTTCTCCTCTAGGATTTTGATAGATTCCTGTCTCACATTGAGGTCTTTTATCCATTTTGAGTGTATCTTTGTGTATGGTGTAAGAGAATGGTCGAGGTTCATTCTTCTATACATAGCTGTCCAATTTTCCCAGCACCATTTATTGAAGAGACTGTCTTTTTTCCCACTGGATATTTTTCCTGCTTTGTCAAAGATTATTTGACGATAGAGTTAATGGTCCATATATGGCCCCTCTTCTCTGCTCCATTGGTCTATGTGTCTGTTTTTGTGCCAGTACCATGTTGTTTTAGTGATCACAGCTTTGTAGTAAAGCTTGAAATCAAGCATCATGATGTCCCCAGCTTTGTTTTTCTTTTTCAACATTTCCTTAGCAATTTGGGGTCTCTTCTGATTCCATACAAATTTTAGGATTGTTTGCTCCAGCTCTTTGAAAAATGCCAGTGGAATTTTGATCAGAATGGCATTGAAAGTATAGATTGCTCTAGGCAGTATAGACATTTTAACAATGTTTATTCTTCCAATCCATGAGCATGGAATGGTCTTCC